>NC_066541.1:13012759-13107759 GCF_024679095.1 Eriocheir sinensis | reverse complement strand
GGATTGATGAGTCTCAGATTATACCAAAAAAAAGAAAAGAAAAAGTGCAGAGTTCATTGATACCCGGAGACTCGCAATCAACATGCCATCTCATCCATAGGTACGGTATAGACACGTACGGGTCAGATGAATGTGGTACGTTGTGTTTTTATTTATCTATTTTTATTTATTTATTTTATTTATTTTGTTATTATTTTTTTGGTGTGTGTGTTGCTTTATGCTTGCTTTGGGTATCATGTCTTTGTGTGTCCTTAATTTCTGTGTTATAGTTTGATTGTTTTTACTTTTGTTCATCTGTTTTTCTTATCTATACACTTCTTGACTCCATTGATTTTACGTCCTTGTGTTCAGATTCCTTCCTCTTCCCTTCTCGTTCCTTTCCATTCTTTTCTTTTCCTTTCTTATTCTTCCCATAACGTTCTCTCTATATCTAGTTTCTTTTTTTTCCCTATATCTCTTTCAAATCATTGCTTTATCTTTCTCTATTCCCCGTCCCTACTTTTCCTTTCCCGTCCTTTCTCTTTTTTTTGTTCCTTTTCCCTCCTCTTTCCTTCCCTTCCTTTCTCTCTTTTTATTCTTTTCCTTTTTTTCCTTTCCCTTCCTTCATCTTTTTTCTCCTCCCTTTCCTTCCTCTTCCCTTCCCTTCCTTTCTCTTTTTCTATTTCTTTCCTTTTTTAACTTTTTCTTCCTTCATCTTTTTCTCCTCCCTTCCTTTACTTTCTCTTCTCCACCTCAGTCCACAGTTACCTCAACTTAAAGCATAAAAAAATAAAAACCTTCTCGTCTGGGCTCGACCGGAACTAAAGTATCTCGCCGCAGGCTCTCCAACATTACAAAGAGCGACTCGATGATTTCATTTCTTCATTAGTTACATGATACACGAGTGAAAATTTAATCACTCCCACCATTATGAGCTTATGTTCATTAGCTACATGACACGAAACTTTAATTAACCGAGCATTGCCAGTGATGAAATGAGGCCGCATCAATGTTTAATAGGAGTTCTTAATTCTTTACCCCGCTGGAAATGTATGCAATAAACTATAGACACTTAGAAGCACCACCCTCCTCGTCTATTTTCCCCCTCTTTATTACGGTGCTATACATGGACTTAACCTCTGTTCTCATTGTAGTCTTGTGTCCCAGGGGTATATTATCTTTCTCTGGTCGGGTATGTGGCGCCCACTCTTGAGCAGGTAGGTCAGGTCAGTTCAGGTCAGGTCAGGTCAGGTCATATTAAGTTAGGTTACGTTAGGTTAGGTTAGGCTAGATTAGGATAGGTTAGGTCAGGTTAGGTTACGTTAGATTGCGTTAGGTTAGGTTAGGTTAGGATAGGGTTTGGTTGGCTTTGGTTTGGTTTGGTTAGGTTAGGTTAGGTTAGATTGAGAACATGTACGGTAATTTTGAGTGCGAATCACAATGAGAGTATTTCCCAGAACACCACGTGGACAGTTTCGAAGCAACAGCCAAGCGTCTTCACTCAGGGACTACATACCCATTGAGATTGGGAATACGCGTCCTGGGGTGATGGGTTTATATCCACCACAGATTAAAAAGCCAAGGGGAAGGAGAATAACGCCAACCCAATGTTCAGTTACAGCTCATGCCCCAACCTTACCCGTATCTCCCGTAACCACCACAACAGTACACTTTTATCTTTCTTTTTATATATCCCTCTCCCTCTCTCCCTCCTCCCTCCAAACACCACACATATGTATAAACGCCATAAATCACAACTCTCATAAGCCATTCTCTGTAATATTATTCACGCACTTAAATCATGCGAACGTGGAATTGAAAAATGTATAAGCGAAAGGGGAACCTATTTTATTGCTTTCTCCCCCCGCCTAGCCCCCCGCCCGTACCCCCCCCCCCGGTCACACCCCAGCAACGCCGACCACGAGAATAAATAAATATTTAACACAATAAAAAGAGAGAAATGGATGAGTCACCGATACTCACACACACGCGCCGCCAGCCACAAATACCTTTACCTACCTACCTCCCTACCTGCCTGCCTACCTACCTACCTGCCTACCTACCTACCTGCCTACCTACCTACCTATTTACCTTTACACACAAACACACTCACGCACAGATGAATATACTTTGTTTTAATAGCGATTTCGAGTATGAAAATAAAAAACAATAACAGTGAGAAGACAATAAAAAAGAAAAAGAAAAACACTCCAATAAAATAAATGAAAGCTAGGAGCGAAATAATTACAATGAAACAAAAAAAAATAGGAATGATGAGAAAATGAGGAAGAGTGAAAGCAAGAGAGAGAGAGAGAGAGAGAGAGAGAGAGAGAGAGAGAGAGTGAGAGTGAGAAGGGGGGAGGGGGGGGGGGTAAGTGCAGGCGTGGTCTTGCATCGAGGAACCGTGATAATATGTTTAGCGGCCTTGATTCACGTGACGCGGTGACATATTTCAGCGGCGCCGGATACGTGAACGAGCATGTAAAGGAGGGAGAAGGCGCCCCATCTCTCTCTCTCTTGTCTTCATTAATTATTTTGTCTCGTTCTCTTTTAATCTACTTTTAGGTTCTGTCTTTCTATTCTGGGTTTATTTGGGTACGATTTAACTTTTTATTTTGCTTCTCTTCGTCTCACTACTACTACTGTCACTACCCCTACTACTACTACTACTACTATGGCTACTACTACTACTGCTAAAATAAATCACAGCAATAATAATCCTGTCGTATGCTATATTTCTTTTTTTTTTTAACCCGTACACAACCTGTCCCTTGCCCCCACCAGCTGTCCAGTTCCCGTGCGCGGTGCCGATATAATCAATACATATTTCGCCGATACCGCAACTATTTCTGAGTCCGATAAGGTCTCTTGCGTGATATTTGGTTCTCTCTCTCTCTCTCTCTCTGCTTCCCTCCCCATCTCTCCTCTTTCCCCTCCTGCCGCCTTCATTATCATCATTTATCACACCTTATCTTCACTCTAAGCCTGTTTCCTCCTTCCTCCCCTTTATATCCTCCCCTCTTCCTCATCCTATTACTCTTTCTTCCTCCTTGTGCTCGTCATCATCTTCATAATTCATCTTCTCGCCTTCCTCCCTCTCTTCCTATTTCTAATCTTGCTTCCTCCTCTTCTATCTCCTCCTCCTCCTACTCTTCCGTTCCACATTTTGATGGTTATTCCTTTCATCCACCTTTTCAGTTTTCTCCTTCTCCTCCATCTTCTTCTCTTTCTCCTCTTCTTCCTAGTCCTCCTCAGAGAATCTCTTTGGCTGTGGCCCCAAGACAGTCCATTATCGGTCCAAATTAGTTTCTGGTATCGGATCCGGAAGACATGTGTATCGTGAAGGGTTATGGAGCAGAGGGGAAAGGGGAGAGACGGCTGGGTTAGGTAAGGGTAGATTAGGTTAGGTTAGGTTAGGTTAAGTTTGGTTAGGTGAGGTAAGATTGGGTAAGGTTAAGGTTGGGTTATGTTAGGTTGTTAGGTAAGGTTAGGTTAGGTTAAGTTTGGTTAGGTTAGGTGGTTAGGTAAGGTTAAGGTTAGGTTAGAGAGAGAGAGAGAGAGAGAGAGAGAGAGAGAGAGAGAGAGAGAGAGAGAGAGAGAGAGAGAGAGAGAGAGAGAAGGAGAGAGAGAGAGAGAGAGAGAGAGAGAGAGAGAGAGAGAGAGAGAGAGAGAGAGAGAGAGAACGAGACCTATATAAAAAATTAAATTTCTCAAGGATTAATTAATTTTCTCATTTTACGTTCAAAGCTTTTTCAGATATTGTCGTACTAAAACAAATTATCTTTTACGGTTAGAAATTCTTTTAATGTGACGATAAAAGAAAAATCAATTATTCACCTTCGTCATAATCACAGTAGTCAATAGTTAATGAGTCCACGCTGCAAAATGGACGGGCCGAGTTGAATGGAATTTATTCATATATTAATTCGAGGCGCTGCAATATTAAACACGTGACAACATATATAAAACAAAACAGTAATAGGTAGAAAACGGGGGTCGGGTTCACCTTGATAAGTGCTCGGTGAGAGACAGGCGCTCCCCGGTATTTAGTGAAGACCAGGTGAGGTGATTGCCCAGGTGACTCTCTCTCTCTCTCTCTCTCTCTCTCTCTCTCTCTCTCTCTCTCTCTCTCTCTCTCTCTCTCTCTCTCTCTCTGTTAAATGCAAAAAAATATAATTGGATTCCTTGCAAAGAGTAATCTGACACACTCCAACCTAACCTAATCTTACCTAACCTTACCTAATCTAACCTATCGTAACCTTACCCTATCCTAACCTTACCCTATCCTAACCTTACCCTATCCTAACCTTACCCTATCCTAACCTTACCCTATCCTAACCTTACCCTATCCTAACCTTACTCTATCCTAACCTTAATCTATCCTAACCTTAATCTAACCTGACAATTCTATTTCTTCCACTTTCCTTATATCCTACTTTTATTTTTCCTACGTAAATTATGAACTTTGTCTTCAACATCATCATTCTCTTCCATTATAATGCGAAAATACTAGTGCTTACGAATACGACAAAACATTAATATCATGGGTAAAAAACCACATAATTACTTAGTCATATTCCTGAAATAGCTTAATGCTCAAAGAGATGATTTAATGACAAGTATTGAGCCGCATTACTAATTATTCAAAGGGTGAACTGAGACCATTTTCCAGGGAAGCTTACATCATTATCAAAAGGTAAAAAACAAAACAAAAAAACACTAAATATCAATTCGTGGAAAGTCGCCACGGTTCCTTTCTCGGAGGCACGGAGCTTCTCTAAGGGGCTTTAGGAATAAGATATGTCACGCTGCGATTATCTCAGTCTGTCACTCAAAGGTGAATCCGAAGCCTGGAGGTATTGGCGATAAGGAGAAGGAGCCACAAAATATCACCGTGAATTGGTTAGATATATAGGTAAAGATAAATTGCGGAAAATAATAATAAAAATGATGGGTTAATAGATTTCGTACAGCTTAATAAGGGGAGAGGGGCACAAAATATCACCTGGAATTGGTTAGGAATATAGGTAAAGATAAACAGCGGAAAATAAGAGTAACAATAATGGATTAATAGATCTCATATAGCTTAAGAAGGGGAAAAAGGCGTAAAATATGAACTGAAATTGGTCAGAGATATTAGTAAATGTAAACAGCTTAAACTAGTGACGGTATTGAAGTAATAGATTATAAAACTTAGGAAAAAAGCACCAAATTTTAAGAAATGGTACAAATGAAAAATAAGCAAAAAGGAAACAGAGTAAAAGAAATAACCAAAAAACAAAGAGACGCACCAAACAAAAAAATACTATGAAAAGTTTATAAAAATATGATCATCCACAAAAACTAACGAAAAAACTAAAATAATGAAATGACACGCAAAAAAATACAACAAAAAGCTCTAACTACAGAAATAGCAAAAATAAAACTAATAAAAGAATAAAATACACCAACAACAAACACACAGAAAATGCAGAGAATATGAAGAGGAAGAGGAAATTTGAGAGAGAGGATTCGTGACAGCTGTTCGTTTTCTGCGTCTGGGCGAAGGAGTCACATCGATCCTGCCTGACGAGTGATGAATAGTTGGTGGCAGATCCTATCCTCCTACCCCTCTCTCGCTCCCTTCCTTCCCTCCCTTCCTTCTTCTGTCCCTCCTTCCTTCAGTACCTCCTTTCCTTATTCCATTCCTGTTTTCCTTACTTTCTTCCTTGACTCTCTCCCTCCTTCTCTCCCTTACTTTCGCTGTACCTCCTTTCTTCAGTTTCTCCTTCTTTATTCCCTTCTTCTTTCCCTCATTTTCTTCCTTGACTCTCTCCTTCCTTCCTCTGTATCTCCTTATTTCCGTTCCTCCTTTCCTTATTCCATTCCTGTTTCCCTGACTCTCTCCCTCCTTCTTCCCCTTCCTCCTTCTGTACCTCCTTCCTTCAGTTCCTCCTTCTCCTCTTCCTTACTTTCTTACCTGTCTCTCTCCCTCTTTCCCTCTGTCCCTACTTCCTTCAGGTCATCCTTGCCTTATTCCCTTCGTCATTCCCTCGCTTTCTTTCCTCCTCCTCTCCCTATTTCTTTCAGTTTATCTTCCTTCCTTCCCTCCTTCCTTTTTTTGTAACTCCTTATTTCAATTCCTCCTTGCCTTCTTTCCTTCTTCCTTCTCTTATCTCCTTCCATCTCTGTCTCCTTTCCCTTGGTATTTCCTCCCTCTTTTTCTCACTCCCTTGTCTCCCTCTCTTCCGCCTTTCAATTCTGCCCTTTCTCTACCACTTCTTCCTTCCCTGTCTTCCTCCTTCCCTTTCTACATCCCTCTTCCATGGTCAACCTCCTTCCCTCCCTCTCTCTCCTTCCCTTCATCCTCCCTTAATCCCCTTTACAATCCTTTCCAATAATTTCTCCCTCCTAGATTCCTTCCATGTTCTCTATGATTCGTTTTCCAGCTGCGAACACGGTTTTTCTTCCTTGTCTTCTTCTTGTCTTCGGCGTCTCTTGTATGTGCTTCTTCACTCTTTATTTATTTCCTCATTACCGGCGGAGAGAAAGACTTAGGGGGAACCCAGAAAAAAACAGGACCAAGACGCCATAACTATATCGGAAAACTTTTCTTGTTATGGGGGCGGCGCGGCGCTCTCAATTTGTTCGTCCGTTAGTGTTCGTAAAAGAGCGAGGATACACATTAATAAAACTCGCCTAACCTAATAATAGCGCGTCATTTAGCGTCCCTTTCTATTTAATTAACGCTTGCTTATTATTATTTCTGGACTCGTTCGTCATTTACCTTCAGCACCAACACACCAGCCAGGCAGTATACTAACATTTTCACTTATGCCCCCCCAGGCTTTTCACGCAACAATTATATTAGTTTTTTTTTTCAAGATAATTAACATGTATTTACTAATGTACCACTCATTTCATTCACGTTTTCCGTTCATTTATTAACATATACTTATCCAATCGTTCCATTTGACTAGTTTCAATTGTTACTTCATAATAAACAATACGACACATAACACTAATGAATAAATAATAATATAACAATGAAAATATAATGTTACAAATAAAATCAAATAACACAATGCACTTTAATACATAATACGTTTCTTTTTATAATCAAGACATGGTAGTAATATATTTTTCTTAGATTCGGAGGTTTAGTAAGATACCGACGATCATTTAAAAATACTAAATGCATAATGTTACAAATAATATTAAATAGCTCAATGCAATTAAAGAATACATAACACAATCCCTCATAATAAAGGCATGGCAGTACATTTTTATTCAGGTCAGAAGGTTTAATATGGTAACGAAAAGCATTTAATAACTTTGGCTTGGCACTGAAATGACCCGCTGAGTGAAACTTTGCCAATAAACTTCGTCTCTTGTGATCTTGTGAGCTGCAATCAAGAGTTATAGGCTGAATTAATGTTTCGCCTCCTGTTATTTCTCTTGTTCGTTCTCCTCTTATTTAATCTCTTCTTCACACTCCTTTTCCTCCATTCCTATCTTTTTTTTACTTTCTTGTTTCCTTATTCTTTCATCTACGTTTTTTCTCTATTCCTCCCTCTCGTCTATCTCCTCCTCATCCTACTCGTCTTCGTTGTAATTCTCCTCCTCATCCTACTCGTCTTCGTTGTAATTCTCCTCCTCATCCTACTCGTCTTCGTTGTAATTCTCCTCCTCCTCCTCATCCTCCTCCCGCCTCAATATTTTATCTCTCCTTTGTTCTCTGCCAGTCTGTTTGTGTATCTGTCTATATCTGTCCATTCAAGATTGCTCTCTCTCTCTCTCTCTCTCTCTCTCTCTCTCTCTCTCTCTCTCTCTCTCTCTCTCTCTCTCTCTCTTGCTCAGGTAAAAATGCTCCTTTTCCTTTCACTTTCCTTAATTTATCCTTTTCTTTTTTGTACTTATTTTATTCTCTATACCATATTCTCGTATCATCATTCTTTGCCATTTTATTCGCCTTATCACTGAACTAGTTTCCTTTTCTTTTCTTTTGGCTAGTTTTCGTACCATTTATCCATTTTTTTCTAGTATTCATTTATCTCCTTCAACAAAAATCGAATCGACCGTCATTTCATTGCGTTAGGAGTAAATTACATACCGAGGTGCTTTCATCTGCTCTGCGGGCACCAAGTTACCGTCGAGCAGATTGAATCACCTGAGCTGGCAACCTCGTAAAGAGCCAATAGCCTTTCTGTTGCCTGCATTTCCATGTTTCCGTGTCCTTTGCGCTAGTTTACATTCTCTTTTTCGCCCTATTTTCCTTCCCTCGGTTTCTCTTATATTTCTCCTCACCTTGCCATTCCACTCCCTCCTTCGAATTCAACTTTTTTTTTTTCCCTCCCTCCTGAGTTTCCCTTTGGTCTGTGTCTCTTCCTTTTCTCCTCGCCTTTCCCTTACATTTTCCCTCTTGTCTCTCGCTCCCTTCGCCCTCCCTCCTTCACCTGCCTCACACCTGCAATATTCCCGGCTAAAGGTGTGGCCTCACGCCTCCTCCACGGCACAATTTGCGAGGACAGGAAGGTAGGAAGAGGCAGGAAGGGATAATGGTGGCCCCTTGGCGGAGGAAAACGAGGACGTGGAGGAGGAAGAGGAGGAGGAGGAGGAGGAGGAGGAGGAGGAGGAGGAGGAGGACAAGGACGAGGAGGAGGAGGAAGAGGAGGAGGAGGACGAGGAAGTGGACGAGGACAAAGACGAAAAGGAGGAGGAAGAAGAGGAAGAAGAAGAAAACAAAGGCGAAGACGATAAGCTCAAGGAGGAGGAGGAGGAGGAGGTGGACGAGGACAAAGACGAAAAGAAGGAGGAAGAAGAGGAAGAAGAAGAAAACAAAGGCAAAGACGATAAGCTCAAGGACGACGAGGAGGAGGAGGAGGAGGAGGTGGAGGAGATATAAGATGGAAGAAATGAGGTAAGAGAGAACTGAAACAAAGAACAAAGAAAAGACAGAGAAAGAAAAATATGTGAAAGAAGAGAAATAGAGCGGAAAATGACAAGAGAGGTGAATAAGGAAAAGAAAAAGAAGGCGGATAAAAGAGGAAGAAAAGAAGTAAGCGATGGATATGCAGAATTTAGCGAAGAGAAAAGAACACGAGAATAAGGAGATGAAATAATAAAACAAGACTCAAAAAAAAGAACAAAACATGGAAACTAAACACAAACTCAGACATAAGAACATTTCAATCAAGCAAGAGTTTTTTTGTTTTATAATGAGATAGAATTTAACGAACTAGAAAAAGGACAGGATAATAATTAGTAAAGTCCGCGAGAAAAAAGTTTACCAAAATCATTAGCATAAATAATAGAAAAATAGAACAATAGACCAAAAAAAAAAGTAAAAAAGGAAAAACTGCAGCGAAGACAAGAAAACTAAGCATACTATAATGATAAAAATAATAAAATAATAAAAAAGTTGGAAAAGATTTAATTTCACTATTCTTACGAGGAAAAGTAAAAGGACAATGGAGGAGATGGAGGAGGAGGAGGAGGAGGAGGTGAAGGAGGAGGAAGTAAAGAAGGATTAAGGAGAGAAGGAAGTTAAGGATGAGGAGGAGGATAGGAAGAAGGAGGAGGTGAAGGAAGAGCAAGGTGAGGAGGAAACCCAGAAGGAAAAGGAGATGAAAGAGAAGGAGTAAAGGAAGGAAGAGGAGAATCAGGAGGAGGAGGAAGGTGAGAAGAAAGTGAAAAAGGCAAAGGAGGTGAAGGAGGAGGAAGGTGAAGGAAGGAAGGAAGTGCAGGAGAAGGAAAAAAAGGAGAGGAATGACAATCGTATCAACTCACATTTAATGGAGGACGTTCAACTCTCTCTCTCTCTCTCTCTCTCTCTCTCTCTCTCTCTCTCTCTCTCTCTCTCTCTGTATTCTTTTTCCTCTTTTTTCTGTGTTTCTTTCTTTCTTTCTTTCTGCCTTTGTCTTTGTGTCCTTTTTCTTTCTTTTTCTCTCTTCCTTTCTTTCTTTTTCTCTTTTTCCTTCCTTCCTTCTCTCTCTCTCTCTCTCTCTCTCTCTCTCTCTCTCTCTCTCTCTCTCTCTCTCTCCCGCTCTCTTTATTTCCCTCTCTATTGAATTCAGAAAATGTCTAACACCAGTAATTCTTTCGATATTTTTCTCTCCATTCACATTTCGTTCTCCCCTTCACTCCGCGTTCTTTTCTCCGCTCCGAGGGATTTCCATTTACACAGCTCCTCACCCTTTCACTGTTTCGTCCGCTTCTTTCTTCCTTCCTTTCTTCCTCTCGATTCAAAAAGTTATTCATATTGATTTGTTCATGGAGGTAAGTAGCGGGCTTTTTTTTTTTTCATTATTGTTTTCTTTTTTTACGCCCTTGTACTGTCTCGTCTGCTGTAAAAAAAATAAATAAATAAATAAAAATCGCATAATAGAACGAAAGAATATATATAGTACGTGATTAAATATGAATAGTCGCCGAGGAATAGAGTTTGAATGACTGCCTTGTATCTATCAATCTCTATCTATCTATCTATGTGTATATCCATCCATCTATCCATTTCTCCGGTCCCTCCTATCCATACACTCCTTTCTTGCTTATTCTAATCCTTTCAGTAAAATGGATAGATGGATAGATGAAGTGATTTGATCATTGAAGGAAAGAGGAGAAATAAAGAAATAAGAAGGGAAATAGAGAGAGAGAGAGAGAGAGAGAGAGAGAGAGAGAGAGAGAGAGAGAGAGAGAGAGAGAGAGAGAGAGAGAGAGAGAGAGAGAGAGAGAGAGAGAGAGCAAGAAAACGAGAGGGAGGGAAAGTAGAAATGCAAGATCCAGGTGGGAATGAGATAGGAACGAAGAACATTTTTTTGGACATCTTTGAAGACATGATACCAGTGAGGCCGTTGGGTGCACGTGAGGAGGAGGAGGAGGAGGAGGAGGAGGAGGAGGAGGAGGAGGAGGAGGAGGAGGAGGAGTATAGAGTCGGGAGAAAACGAGAGCAGCGAGGGAGAAGTAAAAGAAAATATACATATAACATCAAAAGATATGAATTTGAGAAGCTTTGTGTAGCAGAAGACAGCGGAGCAACAATAGATGAGAGAGAGAGAGAGAGAGAGAGAGAGAGAGAGAGAGAGAGAGAGAGAGAGAGAGAGAGAGAGAGAGAGAGAGAGAGAGAGAGAGAGAGAGAGAGAGAGAATGTCATATATAAAAATCATTCTTTCTCATTGTACAAGGCCATCCTATTACTTGAACGCTTTCTTAAGATCCCAGTGAAAAGAAATTGGGTTTGCCGGTCCTTTCCTAAACTCACCCACAATTTTGAGTCCCTGTAAAACGACGACCCAAGTAGTTTTTGATAACTGACCGAGAGAACGTGACCATTTTGTAAGATTCGCGATAAAATTGTGCTTTACCCCTAAAATATTAATTCGGATGGGTCATTTCAGCTAAACAGGCAAGCAGACGTCTAAAAAAAATACACACAGACAACAAAACAGATAACCAGACATCTAGACAGCATCCATACATACAGTAAGATAGACAGATCCGGACAGACAGACATCCGCCGCTCCAGCCAGACTTTCAGAATGACCTTGAGGTAGTAAAAAGGCGAGCCGGAGAGAGATAGTCTGAGTTACGGCCTTCCCCCTGCTGCAGGAGAGCCCCCCCCGTCCCTCCCCTCTCCCCCGGCCCTGATACACCCGCGCCCATGCCAATAATTTGGGTCTCCGGAGCCTAAAGGGGCGCCTGGGGGGAGGTTTTTGGGTTGAAACCTTCGATGGAGTGATTCGGAACGGATAAAATCGACTCCCGATACCTTGCTTCGCGTCCCGGTTGGCGGTTCGAAGCTTCGGAGGAGGTCAGATGATTCAAACCGAAGGAGTCATGAACACGCGCCAAGATCTCCCGGCGCAGGTATGTAATGGAGGAGGAAGTGCTTTACTTTCTCCAGTGGCGCGGCCGGGAAGTGGAGGAAAGTGGAGGAAAGTGGAGGAGAGTGGATGAAGTGGCTCGTTTCGTCGGTGGGTGAAGGGATGCGTGAAGCCTTGTGGAGGAGCTTCGTGGATACGCTCAACATGCTTCACGATGCCCTCGACTCAAGGGGACCAATACTCTCTCTCTCTCTCTCTCTCTCTCTCTCTCATCAACATCTTGCTGGAAAAAGCGGCTCTTTGTGTTGCAGGCTTTCGTGTGTTTCTTCCGGGAATTCTAGTTTCTCGGATCGCCATTGTTACGCTCCTTATACAAATTTTTCAACAAGGAGGGAATGGAGGGTGGAGGGAAATATTTGTCTCGCAGTTTTTATTTCCATTACATTTCCACCGAGGTTCCTTCACAACTCTGCATTTCTTTTCCTTAGTTTCCTCAATGGCAAAATCTAGGTTTCTTCTAACTTCTAATAGTACTGACATCATATTTATCCATAGTTTTTTTTTACATTTATATTTGGCTTCATAAAAAAAAACTTCAAATTCCAAGGCAACAAAATATTCTGAATAAAAAATTAAATGTATCAATTATAATTTATTCCAACTTCGTAAATCTACCTTCAATTAAATTTCAGCCAAATCAATTAAGCAACAATTTCAAACTTTTAATACTACGGAATTTAGATCCATTCATTTACAACCCCAACCATCGTCACAGGCCCCATTGACTTTCTATATACCCAATTTCTAAACTCGCATTAGCTAGAACATCTCCATTCATTCCTATTACCACCTTAAACACATTGAATAAACAGCGCTACCACGTGCTTCTCAAATCACTATTGTAACAACGGGCAATGGGATACAACGCGCCCTCAAGACTGGACGAGGTACGCGAGCTGTATTTTCTTAACAAACCCTCGCGCTGTTTTCTTTCCAGTGGTATTCAGAGTCCCGTTTTCTTTCACATCAAAGAAAAGGGCGCAGACCTGAAGGGAGAAATCTATCCGGCTTTTACGGTGCAGCGAAGGAGAAAAGATGGAAAAAAAAGATGGAAAAAGGAGATGGAAAAAGAGAAAGGAGAGACTTTTAACCAACCACCCACACACACTCACACCCACACACCCACACCCACCCACACACACACAGCAGTACCACCATCACCACCACCACCTGGAGTCTCGTATATAAGCCATGTAAAAAAAAAAAAAGGTAAAAACTATAGTCCTAATTAAAACTTTCCGTGAAGGTACAAATTAGGTGTTGGAGAAGTTCATTTTTCAATACATTTTCCACCAGACACACACACACACACACACACACACACACACACACAGCAAAAACTGGCACGTAGACTCCTTAGACTTTAAAATATAACAAACGAGCACCATTTTCAAAACACATGTATAATAAAACACAAAAGACAGAAAATGTAGTGTGTGTGTGTGTGTGTGTGTGTGTGTGTGTGTGTGTGTGTGTGTGTGTGTGTGTGTGTGTGTGTGTGTGTGTGTGCTGCATAAATTAATCTCCTGATGTGTTGCCGTGAACGCGTGTAAATTTTCTTTATGTCATGTACCCAATTTCATGTACGTGTCGTTCTTCCTGTTTTAATTCATCTCTTGCCGGACCAAAAGCGTCAGGGCGTCATCTCTCCCTCTCCCTCTCTCTCTCTCTCTCTCTCTCTCTCTCTCATATCTCACAAACTTTTGAACAAGACATAAAAAACATTGACGGAAGGCAGGGTTTTTTTCTGTCTGAAGACCAATTTTGCCCTTCGCTGTGTCTGAACCGGGGAAGAGAGGAGTATTTTCTTTTTACTATGTTGCACTAAGTTTTGGAGGCTCGTTGGTGTTTGTGAAGGAGGTCTTAGGGGTGGGGGATTAAGGGGAAGATGTTCGGTTGGCGTGGAGGTGAGATCATAACCCCATAATAAAAAAGGAATGGAAAGTAATGGGAAGGATGAGATAGAGGAGATGAGTGTGTTAAGTTACTATATAGTGGAGGTTATGGAAGTTTTAAAATGAAACTACTACTATTACTACTACTACTACTTCTACTACTACTTCTACTACTACCACTACTACTGATGCTTCTCCTCCTTCTACTACTACTACTACTTTATACCACTTCCATTATTCCTCCTCCTCCTCCTCCTACTACTACTACTACTACTACAACTACTACTACTTCTCCTACTCCTGCTACTCATTGCCAAACCTCTACCCTCACACACTTGTTCATGCCATCTGCTCAAGACTTTTCTCCTCTAGGGCACAAATACAAGCTATAAATAAGAAATAAATTAAATAAACATGACAGACCCTCAGTAACGCCTCGTCTGCTGCGTGCGAGGGGCGGGAAGCTGCACGATCCGCTGATGACATGCTCTCTCTCTCTCTCTCTCTCTCTCTCTCTCTCTCTCTCTCTCTCTCTCTCTCTCTCTCTCTCTCTCTCTCTCTCTCTCTCTCTCTCTCTCTCTTTCTTCCTTCCCTACTTTTCCTTCTTCTTCATCCGTGTTCTCGTTCTCGGTCCTCTCCTTCATCCTCATCCCCTTTTTCTCTCTCTCTCTCTCTCTCTCTCTCTCTGCCTGCTCCCCTGCGTGCTATTTCGCGTTAATAATGAGACGAACTAAAGCGATGTGATCCGCGGACAAGATCGATGTTGTTAATTATGCAAGAGAGGCAATGTCTTTGAGGTCTTCCCCCCCTCACCCATGTGCTTCACCTCCCTTCCCTCCCTCCATTCCCTCCCTCTCTTCATTCCCTCTCTCGCCCCTCATCATTTCCTTCTACCCTTACCCCCTCTCTGCCCGGGCCCACTTCTCTCCCTCCCTCCCTCTGTCTCTCCTTGTGGCTTCATAAATATGTAAAACTCTTCAAACGGTTCCGAGGGAGTTTTGAAGCGATTGAAGACAGTAAGGAGTGAGAGGGGAGGATAAGTGTGAGGGAGAAAGGGAGGAAGAAGGGAGGAATGAAGGAAGGAGGGAGGAAAGAAGAGACGGAAGGAAGGAAGGAAGGAAGGCAGGAAGGAAGGGAAAGGAAATGGAAACAAAACAAAGGAGAAGGGAGAAAAGGAAGGAAGGAAATGAGACAGAACAGAAGAAAGGATGCAGTGAAGTAAAGATGAGAAGGAAGGAAGGAAGGAAGGTAGAAAGAGAAGAGGTAAGGTAGGAAGGGAGGAAGGAAGGAGGTATGATATAAAAGAAGAAAGGATGAGATAAGGGAAGCAAAAAAAACAGAAGAGCAGGCGGGAAAGAAGAAAGAGATGAAGGAAGGAAGGTAGAAAAGAAAGAAGAAATGATGGAATGAGGGAAGACAAGACAGACGAAAATGGAAATTGAAGGAGAAAAAAGTGAAATTCAGAGATAACTAGACATACAATTAAAAACAAATAAAAATAAAACAAATTGAAGACAAAGAAGAGCTCCAGAATATGTTCCTCCCCCCCAAAAAGAAAACAATCAAAACAACCACGCATGAAGTAAAACTAAAACCAGATAAAAAAAAGAAAAACAAAAAAAAGAACAAGAAAAAATGGAACCTGTATTCTGGGAGCAACGGGAAGGGAAGACGAAAATGGATGAATGGAGGGAGGGACGAGGAGTAAAGGGGAGGTGGAAGAGCAGAGGTGAAAAGAGAGATGAAAGAAAAAATGGATATGATACAGCGAGATGGCCGGAACGGGAGGGGAGGAGAAAAAAAAATGGAACGTAAGGGGAATAGGAGGAGGGAGACGGTAATGTGGGAGGGGAGGATAATTCCGTTAGATGGGGAAAAAATGAAATATGATGAAGGGGATCGAAGAGGGGAAGAAGGGGAGACGGGACGGAGGAAGAGAAAGAGAGAGAGAACACGAAGGAGACTCAACCTAGCACAAGAACAGATTTACGAAACACCGAAAAAAGAGAAAAAGAAGAAGATTGAAGAGAGAATGCTAATAAAAAAAAGTAAATAAAACATATATAAGACGAAAAAGACATTAAAAGAACACAATTCCTAGTTATATATAAAAAAATGAAAAACAGACGCAGGAAAAGGAGCCGGACAGAGAGAAGGAAGGTAAGAGACATCAAAAATATAATAAAAACAGATTACAGCAGCAGGGAAAATAAAAGCAGAAAAGAAAACCAGGAACAGAAACCAAAAAAAGCAGAAGGGTAACAAAAAAAAATCAACCAAAAGCAGAAACACGAGCAGGCACCAAATCAGCAGGAAGGATGATAAGAAAAAAAGCAGCTGAGAGGTAACACAAACAGAAGCAGGTAGCAGGAACACGAAGAGGAAGTAAATCAGCGGGTACGAAAGTAATAAAGAGAGCAGCAGGAGAGCAGAAACCTGGACCACATCACCAGAAACCTAACATAAACAGAAGACGCAGCAGAAGCAGTAGTAGTAGAAGCAGCATCAGCAGGAGCAGGAGGGAGAGGCCAAGGCAGAGCAGAGGAGGCGTAGGAAGGCCCCTCATTTCCGTATTTTCCCTCCCATTATCTCTGAGGAGCGGCCGGCTAAGGCGATGAATTTCTCCGCCCGAACGTGAGTCCCATATGAGTTTACGTGAGTCACCCTCTCAATATTCCGGCCGCGGGAGGACCAGAAGGAATAGGCGCATCGGGTGAAGCGGAGGAGCAGGAGGAGGAGGAGGAGGAGGAATGTTAAAGAGAAGGTGGAGGAAGTAAGTGGTTCAGTCAAGTAAAGTAGGAGAAAGAGAAGGAGGAGGAGGAGGAGGAAGTGGATAAGGAGAGGGAAACAGCGAAGGAGGAAGAGGAGGAAGAGGAACAAGCCAAGAAGGGGCAGGAGTAAGAGGAAGGCGGTATAACCAAATAAAGAAATAATAGTAGAAGGTATAGCAATCAGAGGGGGAGGAGAAGAAAGAGAAGGAGCAGGAGGAAGAAGAAGAGGAGGAGGTGGAGGAGGAGGAGGGGCCCATAGGCGAGAATGAGGTGCAAGGAGAAGGAGAATATAGTGATTTCGAGGTGGAGAAGGAGGAGGAGGAAGAGGAGACAGAGGAGCAGTAAGAGTATGGGGGTGAAAAATGAAGAGAAGAAGAAGGGGAAGGACAACCAAACCGAGGAGCAGCAGGAAGAAGATGAAAAAAAAGATTACAAAAAACACAAAAAAATGAAAGAAAAGATAAAAAGCAAAAGGCGATGGAGAAAGAGGAAAAGAAGAAGGAGAACGATAACGAGAAACAGCATGAAGGGAAGGAGAGAAGAAGGAATTAAAAAGACCACCAAAAATGAAGATGAAGAAGAAGAAAAAGAAGAAGTAGGAGAAAGAAAACGATAACGGAGGGGAGCAGGAATGTGACAAGATTAGGAAAGATACCAAGACGAAAAAATGAACATGCAAATGGAGGAGGAGAAAAAAGAGAAAGATACCGAGGAGAAGCAGCATGAAGGCGAGGAAAGAAGAGGAGAGGAGAAGAGAGATTAAGAAGACCACCACCAAAAACGAAAAAAAAAAAGGAAAAATGAAAAACCAGACGGCGATTTTGAGGTCCCCAGAATTTTCAAGTTGGGTCCTTCCGGCGTGCCAGAGAGGCGTCCGGGGCACCTTTATAATCCTTGAAGCCCGCGGGAGGCGCAATACGGATCCACCTTCAGGCTCGGCGCGCCCATTTGTATTCGATCGAGGCAAGGCTTTGAAAAATGTCTGGAAATGGCCCTCGCGCGGTGCTGGTCCGTCTGTTATGGGCGCTCTCTCAAAAATGGAGGGAAGAGGAGCCATAGAAGGAGGAGGAGGAGGAGGTAAAAGAGGAGGAGGAGAAGAAAAATGGAGAAGGAAAGATGATGGGGGTAAGAGGAGTAAAGGCCGAAGAGGAGTTGGAGGAGGAGAAGGAGGAGGAAAATGGAGAAGGGAAGATGATGGGGTAAGAGGATCAAAGGACGAGGACGAAGAGGAGGAGGAGGAGGAGGAGGAGGAGGAAGGGAGGAGAAGGAGGATGGTGGACATGAAGGGCCATGAATCAAACACACCGACATACTTCCTCCCTCCTTCCTCTCCTCCCTCTCCTTCCCTCCGTCCCTCCATGCCGACCCTTACCTCCTCCTCCTCCTCCTCCTCCTCCCTACCCCTTCCTTATCCACCTCTTCCTTCCTTCCTTCCTCCCTCCTCTATCAGTTCTCTCCATTCCCTCCCCTGTCCCTCCAGTCCCTCAGATTCAGACTTCCTCAATACCTCATCTTTCCTCTTTTAAAATTTCCTCGTTCGTCTTCGTTTCCCTCTCCGTATTTCATGAGGAGAGGAATAAAGAATAGAAGATCACGAAGAGCTTAAAAATGCGTCAGGCTAAAGAAAGAAAACAATAACGGATGATGTACAAAGGGATGAATAGGTGAAGAAACCCTCATGAGAAAACGAATAAGGAATAGAAGATATGGAACAGCTTCAAAATATGTTACTCTAAAGAACAATACAATACGAAACAATAACGGATGATATACAGAACGAGAAATAGACAAAGAAATCCACGAAAAATAAAGAAAAAAAGGAAAAACATGTACATTAAATATACCCATCCATGTAAACTGCAAACAAAGTCACGACATCTATAGGATAAAAAAAGGAGTAATATTAAAACGTACCAAATATATTCTTCATTAATATCTTGGTGGAAAAAAAAAACATACCGGGATAGTATCAAATTGTACCAAATAGACTACATTTTCCAATCTCATTTTTTTTTTGAGCTTGAGAACGAAACAAAATAATAATAATGAAAAGTACCAGACGAATTTTCATTCTCTTCATGGTTCAAAATTTAAGCTACACGTGCAGGATTTAAAGGACGAGGAGGGTCTAACTGCATCTCTCTCTCTCTCTCTCTCTCTCTCACACACACACACACACACACACACACAAACACACACACACGCGTACTTTACTAAGCCTGACAGGTCTCTTAAGTGCATTTGGTATTAAGTACTGCAATTAGATCACGGTGGGCGGGTGGGGCTGAAGAGTTAAGTGAAAAGTCGCAAAAGTTTTAGAAATTAGTATAGACCCTCCCTTAACTTCCTTGTACCATCCCTTCCCCTTTCCCTTAACTCAACGCACTAACTTTTTACATGTGTTTTAACTCTTTTCTTGCCTTTCTGCTGTAACCCTTTCCCTTTCCTTCCCTATTACGCAACACCTCTATCGTCCACCTATGCTTCTCATCCCTCCATTTCTCCTTCTCTCATTCCCTCCTCACATTCTACCTCTTCAAATGTGTTATAATCTTTTCCTTGCCTTCGTGCTGTAACCCTTTTTCTAATCCCTTTCCCTTTCCTTTCCTATTGCGCAACACACCTATCGTAGACCTATGCTCCTCCGCCTCCTCCCTTCATCTCCCTTCTCTCATTCCCTCCTCATATCCTACCTTTTCACATGTGTTATAATCCTTTCCTTGCCTTAATGCTGTAACCCTTCTTCTCATCCCCTTCCTTTCCCTTTCCTATTAAGCAAAACATCCACCGTCCACCTAAACTTTTCCTCCTCCCTCCATCCCTCTCCTTCTCTCATTCCCTCCTCACATTCTACCTCTTCACATGTGTTATAATCCTTTCCTTGCCTTCCTGTGGTCATCCTTCTTCTCCCCTTTCTCTTACCTTTCCTTTACCCTCTTCTCTCATATCCTTGACCTCTCCTTCATTCCTTACATCACACTATTCCCTCCTCTTCCCCAGTCTTTCCTTCCCCTCCACCTTGACCCTCCCTAGCACATCCTACCTGACACCTATCCTCATCCTTCCTCCATCTCTAGCATCCTTCCATTACATTCTCCACATTTTTCCCTTCCCCTCCTTCATCTTTCCCTACCCAGCACATCCTACACAGAACTATCCTCCTCCTCCTCCCTCCTCCTCACATGCCACTATTACCTCCTCCTCCCAAACACTCCTCCCCCATCCTGAAAACTCTTGCCAAAAAGTACGAAAAATAATAGTATACGCCTGAGTCGAAACTTAATAAGAATGCCTCGGAAAAAAAATAATGTTTGCCAAAGAAGAGCCGAAAAATATCCTCCCTCTCTATCATGAAAATCGACAGGTTAATGGCAGATAATTAATGTACAATAAAGCGATTATAAAGATGCACAGGAGAGAGAGAGAGAGAGAGAGAGAGAGAGAGAGAGAGAGAAACAAATAATGATAGGTAATACTCTTTTTTTTAAATCTGGAGAGAGAGAGAGAGAGAGAGAGAGAGAGAAACAAATAATGATAGGTAATACTCTTTTTTTTAATCTGGAGAGAGAGAGAGAGAGAGAGAGAGAGAGAGAGAGAGAGAGAGAGAGAGAGAGAGAGAGAGAGAGAGAGAGAGAGAGAGAGAGAGAGAGAGAGAGAGAGAGAGAGAGAGAGAGAGAGAGAGAGAGAGAGAGAGAGAGAGAGAGAGAGAGAGAGAGAAAAGAGAAAGAACAATATTTGCAATAATTCGACACACGCAAGAAAAAAAAACTAATTTGAAACGCCTCTCTCTCCTTTTTTTTTTTTTTTTTTTTTTTTTTTTTACCTAATTTATACATGAAGAATGACGCGACACTTTTCAAACCGGTACACGGAATCGATGAATGACGATGATGACGACGATGATGATTATGATGATGATGAAAAGGATGACAAGCAGGATGATGACTAGGGAAAGAGAGAGGGCGGGAGGAAGACTGGGAAGAACACAATTTGGGAGAAGAGAAGACGGAAGGAGGGTTGAGAAGAGGAACCATGAAGAAGAACAAAGTGTCTGATATTTTGGCGGATAATCAACAGGCTGAAAGTTAGTGAATAGGACTAAACTAGAAAAAAAAGGTAAAAAAATGTCGGTATAAGCGAGACAGGGACAGAAGCACATATAAATATCTGATCAGACACAACAACAAAGTGTATGAAATCTTGGCGTATAAACGTGAGGTTCAAACTTTGTGCACAGAAGCAAACTAGGAAAAAAAAATGTAAGGATATGTCAATCTAAGCGAGACAGGCGCGGAAACACATGTGGATATCAGGCCACAAGTAAGAACGAAGTGTCTGAAATCATGGCGGATAATAGAGAGGGTCAGAGTTTGTGATAGGCGAGAAATGACGAAATGCAAGAAAATGTCAGAATACCCAGAGTAAAAATGTAGTTCATCTTGTCATTCATGTTCTCCTCTTTTCAAGCTTCCTCTCGTCCTCCGCCATGATTTCAGACACTTTGTTCTTACTTGTGGCCTGATGTGTTTCCGCGCCTGTCTCGCTTAGATTGACATTTGCTTACATTTTTTTTTTTCCTAGTTTGCTCCTGTGCACAAAGTTTGAACCTCACGATTATACGCCAAGATTTCATACACTTTGTTCTCGCGTCTGACCAGATATTTATATGTGCTTCTGTCCCTGTTTCGCTTATACCGACATTTTTTTACATTTTTTTTCTAGTTTAGTCCTATTCACTAACTTCCAGCCTGTTGATTATCCGCCAAAATATCAGACACTCTGTTCTCGCGTCTGGCCTGACATTTACATGTGCTCCTGTCCCTGTCTCGCTTACACTGACATTTTTTTACTTTTTTTTTTAAAGTTTAGTCTTATTCAAAAACTTTTACCCTGTTGATTATCCGCCAAAATATCAAACACTTTGTTCTTGCGTCTGGCCTGATATTCACATGTGTTCCAGTGCTTGTCTGGCTAGGTTATCGTGGCTTAGTCTTAAATTTCTTCGTAAAGCAGAGTCGCGAATTGTTGACATTTTTAGACGTGACCTTAAATGTTTTCGTGGTTTTTTTTTCTCTCTGCAGCGACACGTTTCAGGTTGTTTCTCTGTGCTTTTGACTCCGGTTTCAAAGGTGCTTCAGAATGCGCACGTAAGAGAGTTTAAAAATAACTTCCAGCATAAGGAGTTTAGTTTTTATATTCTTTTAGTTTGTCTCGTTCCTGAGCATACGGGAGCTTACCACACTATACACTTTGCCTGTTAAGTCTTGTTTTCTTCACCTGATAGATTGTTGAAGAGGTTAGATAAGGGTTTTAATGGATAGATTAGTAACGATGACATTTTTTCTACATTTATTTTACTTATATTTCAAAGTTACTCTTCGTTTAGCTTGAGTGCGCTGATCTCACCATGCTTTCTCTGCACTGATTTTCACTTTCCTCACCTGGGCGAGAGTTTAAAGAGGTTAGGTAAGGGGTAATGGACACCTGTTTCTGTATTATATTTCAAAGTTGCTCTTCGTTCAGCTTGACTGCGCTTATCTCCGCATGTTTTCTGTACACTAATTATCCTTTTCTTCACCGGGGAGAGCGTTGGAGGGGTCAGATAAAGGTTAATGAACATGTTGGTTACGCAGAGATTTGTTTTCATCTATTAATGTGTTATATTTCAACGTTACCAGTCTGCTAGCTTCAGTGCGCGTATTATACCATGTTTTCTCTGCACTAATTCTTGCTTTCTTCACCTGACGAAGGTTGAAAGAGGCAGGTAAAGGGTAATGGACGAGCTAATGACGCAGAGATTTGTTTTTACCTAAATGTGTGATATATATCTTTTAACATGCGAGCACTTATCACACAATACTTTCTGTGCCTTAACTCTCACTTTCTTCACCTGGGCGAGGGTTGAAACAGTTAAGTAAGAGGTAAGTTAGTGGCGCTGAGATCTGTTTTTACCTATTTGTGTGTTATATATCTTTTAACATGCGGGCAATTATCACACCATATTTTCTTTGCACTAATTCTCACTTTCTTCACCTGGACGAGGGTTGTAGCAAGGCGGAGAAGGAGGAGGAGGAGGCGGGGAAGGGGCCGACAGAGAAGGCTATTTATTTCACACATGCATTTCACTTCCCCTCCGCGCGCCAGACACGTCCGCGGCCAGCCAATCTGAGGTCCTCCCATGGCGCCGTGTTTACCTCCCGTGTCGCCCTTGTCGCGCCACACCTCCTCACCGCCCGCCCTTAATTGCTCCTCCCGGCCACACCTGCGAGAGGCGCCTCCTCCTTCCCGCCGCTCCAGCCAATTTCATCTTTACAAACCGCGGCGTTAAAGACCACTTTTTTCGCCCCTTCGCTGTCGTTTCATGAGCCGCTCTTTTTCCCCGCCGCCACGAAATACTACGAGTGGCTTGTAGACGCAGAGTGACGCAACGACCCTACAACGCACCCTCGTTCCCGCCCTTACGGTCCGGCGCCTCACGGGTCAAAGTCGGCGAGTAAACAAGCCCAGATCCTTATCGCTGGGGCCTTCACGTAACACTGGCCGTTTGGTGCGAGGGGCGTTCGGGCGAAGGTGGTCTGCGGCGGTGATTTAGAGCGTCATTCTGGCTCGATCATAAAGTTAAACGCTGATCACGAGCACTGCCCAGCCAATAATGAGGAGTGACACACGGCCCACGACATCTCGGCCTCGAATTCCTGGGCGTAACTTAAGTGCGTGGGGGACAAAGGACGCGGTGCAGGTGGGTGTCTTTTTACCGGCCACGCACAGGCTTAGGATAACACCATCTCCGTTTCGTTCCTCCCTCTCTCTCCCGTCACACACTTCTGTACTTTTGATCGGAAACCTTAACATGCTTACTGGAGGACAAAGGGTATGGGATCAAGTGCATTTCCATCGAGCCGGCCTAGTCACACTTTTCTGAACTTTGGACCGGATACCTTTTAGCATACATTTTGGAGGACAGAGGATGTGTGATCAGATGCCTTTGTATAGTCCATGGTCAGGGTCACACTTCTTCCCTTTTAATCGGAAACCTTACACTTAAAATACCATTGCTTCTTCTTCCCTTTGTCCCTTTTTTCTCTACACCTTAAGATATTTTTTATCGGAAACCCTGCACACTTAAAATAGCACCTCCTCTTCCTACCCTTTACCCTTTTATCCGTTTTTTTCGACTCCCATAAGAATTTTTGATCGGAAACCTTACACACTTAAAATACTACAACCTCCTCTTCCTACCCTTAGTCCCTTTTTTTCGACGCCCATAAGAATTTTTGATCGGAAACCTTATAGACACTCAAAATACCATCTCTGCTTTTTGCTCTTTGTCCCCTCTTCTCGTCGCCCATAAGAATTTTTTGATCGGAAACCTCACGCACTTACTTATCTACGAGAGAAATGTTTATGGTCCGGGGCAGATAAATTGTCCGGGCATTAGAGAACACGAATAAATAGAGGACAGATAAACGCCCCTATGACTGAGGCGCTTTTAATCTCAAGAGTGTGTCAGCTGATTTTATGGGCGGGACGTGTTGTGTGTCGAGGCGGCGGGAGGGGGGAGGCTGGAGAGCAAAGAGGGTGGAGGCAGGGAGGGCCAAGGCGCGTAAATACGATAACGAGAGACTTTCATTGCCCTTCTCAGTGAACTTGACGACGGCGGGGCCAGACGAGGCTCACCATCACGTCCTTTCGATACACCCGCCGCCTCGCTATCTCAGGACACTACCACCAGGACCAGGACGCCGCCCCTACGCCCTGCCCCGCCCGAAAAGCGTCCCCGAACTCCCTATACCCAGCCCGACCCGCCCTAACAGAGACCCTGATCATTCTATACCCACCCCGCCCCGCCTCGCTCCCCGCCCGCCCCGACCCGATCACCACGCTGCTTATTGCCATATTTATCACTTGTTTTTTGGTTCCTTTATCTCTTACACTGGAAATTAATTTAACCCTCAAGAGCACTGACACACACACACACACACACACACACACACACACACACACACACACAAAGGGTCGGTTGTGTCCTGTATCAGAGAAAGTACTTGAGATGTTGACTACACGTCCCTCTACACGTCGGGCACTAAAGCCGCGTCAAACAATGGCAATCAAGTCTGGAGGGGACGAGATTATGCGCGGAGAAGTCAAGACAATGTTACACAAACAAATCAAAACAAAGAAGTGGATATTAGTGCGTTTCTGTTTGTTAAAGTAAACTAATATCATGATTATCTGTTTGCAGTAATTATTAAGCTCCGAAGTTCTCAAGACCGGGAGGAATGTTTAAGTAATTTAGATACAGAGTCAAGAATAAGTTTTCGTTAAGTTAGAACAAAATTGATAAAAATAGGCTGCTGGTCTTTGCCTGGAGGTACAGACTGTTTGGAAAGTGTTCAGATGCAATGAACTTGAATTGTAATGGGAGAATAAGACCGTCCTCACTATATGAAGATAGAAGTGGATAGATGAGTAGGTGGATAGAAGAAACGAGTGGATAAGGGACTGGTTAATGGATGAGTAAGTAGGGAAGGAGTGAATGGTAAAATATAATGTTGTAGTGTATTTTTTTTTTTTTTTACAGCAAAGGAGACAGCTCAAGGGCACAAAAAAGTAAACATTAATAAAAAAAAAAAGCCCGCTACTCGCTGCTCCTAAAAAGAATCCAAAGAGGTATGTATGTATGTAAGTAGGTAGAGCACTTTTCCATTTCCAAGTTAATAAAATCACGGAAAATGAGCAATGTAAACATAGAATATTGATAGAAATGCAGTTAATTAATTTGCATCAACCTTACCTGTGTTATTAAAAGTCTGAACGTAAACCAAAGCGGCAAGAATAGTGGGATTAATGATATCCGGCGCGGCGTGGCGGGCATCCATCACGCGTGGAGCCGCTCATCGTGTGGTTGTAAACGCTCTGAGGAACCGATCAAATTCAGTTTAAAATGATTAACACACACACACACACACACACACACACACACACACACACACACACACACTCGAACATATTACCTCCCTGTACTCCTTTTTCAATACCGTTGGGTTGTGCGATCAAAGAATTTTATTACAACGGCAGTAATTACTAAACGGGTGCTACTGCTGCTGCTGCTGCTACTACTACTACTACTACTACTACTACTACTACTACTACTACTACTACTGCTACTTCTACTACTACTACTACTACTACTACTACTACTACTACTACTACTACTACTACTACTACTACTACTACTACTACTACTACTACTACTACTACTACTACTACTACTACTACTACTGCTACTACTACTACTACTACCACTACCACTAGCTAATAACAACAGAAATATCACACAAACAAACAAACAAAAAAACATACACACCCCAGAGTTGCAATGCGCCAAACCCCAAAATGTGAAAGGTGACGAAAATTATCAGGAAAATCCAATGAAAACCGCGGAAAATTTAATCTATTCAATGCCGATTCTCATTATGCTGTAATCAAATTTTGCGATCATAAAACTGCGGCGGCGCACACAATTTTCGGCTTTACTGTGCGAGCGGTGGGCGTGAGGACGGGCGGGAAGGGGACGAGCGAGAGGGCGTGAGGGCTGGCGGCAGGCGGTGGGTGAAGGTGGATGAGGGCGGGTGCTAGTGAAAGGTAGGGGGTGGAGGTTAGTGGGATTCGTGTTTGGTTAAGGCAGGAGGAGAAAACCACATTTGCAGAAGCACCGAACTATTCAACTAAGTCCCCCCTCCCTCCTGCCTCCCTTCCCTCTGTCACCTCCATCAGAAAACGCCCTATGGCGGAAAATTAGATTAATGGAGATAATTGAGCCATTTGATTCCTTATTGTGCCCGGCCAGAAGCTCAGGCCGCCAATTTTGCAGGTTCTGATAGGATGGAAAAGGTGTGGGATCGTCTAATTTGGATTTCGTATTGGTGAGGCTGGCGGGCGACGCGTGCTTCGTTTTGTTTTTATTTTTTGTCGTGTTTTGAAATTTATAAGCTGAGAAACATTTATTGAACACTTTTTAGAACCGAAATAATAAGTGATAAGTGACAATAGTAAGTGGTTTTAGTTTCTTTTGATATTTCAGATTCATTTCATACTATTTTCCACTTAACACTAATTTCCTCATTTGATAAGATGAAGAAAAGAAAGTCTGATTTATTGTTTTATTGGAAGACTCAAAAAAACTGATTGATAACGATGGTTTTGCATATCGCATTTCCTCTGCTTTTCACAGTACTTTTCCTTTTACTTTGTGTCTTTCTTATCGTTTTGCATTTTAAAGGAAAAGAAACACTCGCACAAGATAAAGTGGAGTTAAGAATTTTGTGAAAGAAGAGTGACTGAGGATTCTGAGGATTTTACGATTATCAATATTTCCTTTTTCTTCATTTTATACTCGTCTTCTGCCCCCACTCAATTATTTTTCTACCCGCCTGTGTTGTAGTGTTTGATGTGGCGTTTTGGGCACGAAAGATTTTTGCCATTAACTATTCTTGCCTTAGACTAACTAACTTGAAGCTAATTAATTACCGGGATCATAAGACCTTAGCGACTTACTTGATTAAAGGTACTCACGCACACGCTCTCTCTCTCTCTCTCTCTCTCTCTCTCTCTCTCTCTCTCTCTCTCTCTCTCTCTCTCTCTCTCTCTCTCTCTCTCTCTCTCTCTCTCTCTCTCGGATAGGTGTTACTGTAGCATGGCCATATTTTTTTTTTTAAGATAAGAAGAACAAGAATGAAGGAAGAAAAGAAAAGGAGGAGGAGGAAGAGAAGGAGGATGCAATATTCGATCAGGACGAGGAGGAAGAGGAGGAGGAGGAGGAGGCAAAGAACACGAAGGACAAAGGAAGAAGAGTGAGAGGCGACAAATGAAAATTAAAACACCAAGTGAAACGAATATAAAAGTTAAGGCACAATACTATTCTCTCTCTCTCTCTCTCTCTCTCTCTCTCTCTCTCTCTCTCTCTCTCTCTCTCTCTCTCTCTCTCTCTCTCTCTCTCTCGCCTTGCAACACAAAACTATTGCAACACGCTTATTTGCCGGCCGTGTGACGCGCAAGCATTTTTCTATTTTTTTTTTTCCACTATGCATCGTACGTTACGCTGAGCCACTCACTCACATAATTCACCTTGACAAAACGCCACAAAGGACAAACTAATGACCGCCGCGTCGTAACTTTCGGCCACTCAGCAGGGCGAGCAGATTTACGGGTTTCGAAGTGGTCACACCCTCTGCCCTCAATCGTCTGAGTCACCCCTCATGCACTGCGCCACGCGAAGAGAACATTTGTAGCAGAAAATGAACTAAAAATGGGTTTAGAAAAATGAGAAAAATAAGAGAGAAAGGTAATGTGAAGTTAGTTAATGGAATGAAAAAAAAGTAACAGAATAAAATGGAATGAAGCAAAGTAGCGGCAACATATAGAGTGTGGCAAACTGTACACTTAAAACATATTCACATTGTAATATTAAAGAGTGAAGTAGAAGGAGGTAAAATCTTATGAGGGCAGTAAAAGAAGAACTCAGACTAACGACCAATAAGATCTGGTGATGCTAAGAAAAAATATATATAAGAATGTCGCAGGATGAAGATTTACGATGAGCGCTTTAAATTAAGAATAAGGTTAAGGCAGGAAAGAAAAGTGTAATAAAAATAAGGGTAAAGGAGATGACCCATAGGAACTGACTGATGCTAAATAAGTAATGATGGTTAATATGTTTGGAGTATAAGCTTTGCAGAATAAGAGCTTGAGGTGGAGAATAAAAACAGTAATAATAGAAGTTAGCATCAAAATAAAAACCGAGAATGGACAATTGCAAAATGTGAGAATAGATAGACGGATAAAGTGGAAAAAAAATGGTGAAGATAAAATTATATTAAGCGTCAAATGAAAACAGAAGTGGACTAGTAAATATATAACAAACGAAAGAAAATAAAAACGAAGAGGAAAGTGAAGCAACGAAAGGAACTATGACGCTCAATGAAATAAAATGAAGAGCAAAATTGAATAAATTGTTACAGTTATTACGAAAAAAATATACCTATATAACGAAACAAAACGCTCTCTCTCTCTCTCTCTCTCTCTCTCTCTCTCTCTCTCTCTCTCTCTCTCTCTCTCTCTCTCTCTCTCTCTCCGCCATTACGTGATCAAGTTTATCAAATTTTCTCTTTTTTTTATTTTGCATGTCTGCCTCAAGGGATTCCAAGTTCGCGAAACACAAAAACAAAAACAAAACAGAAACGAAAAGGACAGGAAATGAAAATTGGTAAATAAAAAAGTTAGAGATAAAAATAAAATAAAAAGGGAGAAATTTCAAAGCTCGAACCATTTGACTAATCTGAGTAAAATCCTCTCTCTCTCTCTCTCTCTCTCTCTCTCTCTCTCTCTCTCTCTCTCTCTCTCTCTCTCTCCCCCCCCCCCCCCCTCCCAGCCGGGCCCGGGATCAGAAGGTCACCAGCGAGGAAGGAAAAAGTAAACAAATGGAAGGAGAAGGAAAAAAGTGATCAACTAATTAATCTTGTTTGAGCCGCGCCGGGCAGACAAGACCTGGCTGTCCCGGATTCCTTTACCGGACACGCGCGCCGCCAAGCTTTTACTCCTGCTTCTTCTTCTTCCCCTGCAGCTGCTTCTTTCATTGTTCTTTCTCTTCTTATCTTTTCTCCTTCTTCTTCTTCTTCTTTCTCTTTCTCTTTCAGCTTATTCTTTCATTGTTCTTCCTTTTCTTTTCTTCTTTTTCTCCTTCTTCTTCTTCTTCTTCTTTTTATTTTCTTCTTCCATTCTTTCATTCTTTCATGTCCTTTTCCTCCTTGAAATTGGCTTTATTTTGTTTGTTTTTTATGTTTTCTCGGTTTTGTTCTTAGTTTTTTTTTCTCTCTCTCTTCCTCCGTTTCTCCTCTTCTAAATCTTCCTTTTCCTTCTCTTTCTTCTTGAGCCGAAAACTTTGAAGGGAAAACTTGCAGCAGAACATAATAATCGACCTGAATTGTGAAGTCTTCATATATATGCGATTTCCTACTTGTTGATTTAGTAATATTCTTTAAAAGCAACGAGTAAATGTTAAAAGAAGTAACGTGACGGGACTCATCAGTGAAAAATCATCAGACAGCACAAAAACAAAAGTATTACAACCAACCACAAACACCACCACAACAACAACATCAACAACCACCACCACCAAAAACAACACAAATACACAAAAAAACAGGATGACAATCAACCACAATCATCACCAACCAAAACAAAACCACAAAACAACAACAACAATAATGACCACCACCACCAACACACAAAAAAACAGCATCACAACCAACCACAAACACGACGAAAACAAGGCCACAAAACAACAACAACAATTTCCACCACTATCACCACCACCACCACAGACACACAAAACAAAACAAAAAATAAACACAAATAAACACCCAACAAACGAACTTTAAATTCCAGCCGCCGTCACAAACTCACGTCGGAGAGCCAAGCAAGCAAGTTTCGGCAGCCTGAAATCAAATGCAAGCAACAGCATCCTTCCCCGGGTAACGCTGCGGCGCGGGAGGGAACGGAACACACGACACACACAGAAGTAGGGAGAAAGGGAGGAGGAGGAGGAGGGGGCAATAACGCGATGGAGCACCTGGAGGAGGAGGAGGAGGAGGAGGAGGAGAGCTGCAACGAAAACTGAAACACGAGTAAATGGAATCATGTGAAACGAGTGTAAATTGTGGCGCGGTGTCTATGCTAGCAAGGGGAGGAGTACGAGAGGGAGAGAGAGTGTGTGTGTGTGTGTGTGTGTGTGTGTGTGTGTGTGTGTGTGTCGGAGCAGCACCAGCACCAGCACCAGCAGCAGCAGCGCCAATAAACCTAAACAGTGTGCCCGGCATTGTAATCCCCCCTTGGCGAGCTTCCCTTGCAGTCCTGACCACCGACACCGCACTCTCAGGCTTCTTCCCATTAGGGACGCTTACTCGGAGGAAATAAACATGATTAGCTAAGCTCCGGCGGACAGCAGGGGAGCGGCACGAGGCTGTGGGCGGGAAGGTGGACGGGAGGTGAATGGGGAGGCTGGAGGCGGGAAGGTGGGCGGGAGGTGGAAGGGAAGGGGAAGGCGAATGAGAATGGAAGGGAGGTATGGGCGAGAGGTGGAAGGTGGTGGAAGGGCGGAGACTGGAAGAGGAAGGAGACAGGTGGGAGGAAGTGGAGGACGCTGAGAATGGAAAGGAGGTTTGGACGAAATGTAGAGGCTGGTGGAAGGGCGGGAATTCGAGGAGGAAAGAGACAGGTGGATGGAAGAGTGGTGGAGAGAAAGAATGGAAGGGATGGTTAGGCGAGAGGTGGATCAAGGGCATGGATAGGAGAAAAGAGGAGGAAGGTGGGTGGGTGGAAGGGTGAGGGTAGGTGAGAGTGAAGGGAAGGGCAGGTGGAAGAGCGGCGAGGAGTGGGTGAAGGGTGACAGGCTCGGAAATGTAATGGAGGATGAGACTACAAGAGAAGGGAAGATGGAGCGAATAAGCAAGTGGATAGACGAATGAGAGAAAACAAAAGAGGCAGGTTCAGATACAAAAGAAGGAAGGGAGGGGAAGGAGGAAGAACAAAAGTAGAGGAACACAGAGAGGCGAGTGAATGCAAATAAACAGGAGGTGATAGAAAAGATGAAGAAGAAGGGACAGGCGAAAGGACGAAAAAGAAAATGGGAAGAGAAAGAGAGAAAAGTGAATTAAGAAGTAAAAAGAAGATGAGGGAGGAGGAGAAAGAGGAGAAGGGGGAACACTAGAGGAAGGAGATACAGGTGGAGGAAACTGGGAGAGGAAGAACGAAAGACCACATGGGGAGAGAAGAGAGAAGAGAGGTGAAATACAGGCTCAGGGAGAGGAAAGGAGGGAGGAGGAGAGAGGAAGAGAGTAAAAAAGGAGAGAGGGAGGCCGTGTGTTTGTTGAGTTGAGGCTCGTTTTCCGTTGTTAAGGCAAACCCACACAACTTAATTTGCTGTGGATTGGATGCTGTGGAACGTGAAGGAGTGGAGGAGGGAAGGAGGGAGGGAGGGAGGGAGAGGAAGGGGGGAAATGTAATAAGAGATGACGGGTGAATAAAGATGAAAATGTGATTACGATTTTAACTACAAAACACATCACACAAATAGAATAAATAAATAAAACTTACATTCTCAACTCCCACCATAATGCATCGAGCTATAGGATGATGATGATATTAATAATGATGATGATGATGATGATGGAGTGGAAGGAGATACGGCTGAAGACGACGACGACGAAAAACGAGGAATATTGCAGAAGTTATATAATATTCTCTTTAATCTCTGGCTTCTACGTCGATGATATTTTTTTTCTTACTAAAGGTCGATGGCATGGCGATGAACCTTTCCTATGGCCGACGAGGAGGGAGAGGAGGAGGAGGAGGAGGTGGGAGGAGGCGGAGGAAGTGGAGGAGTTGGAGAATAAGGAGAAAAATGGTAGACGAGACCGATGAGGAAAAAAATAAATAGGAAAAGGGCGACAATGAAAATGGAGATAATGATGATAACTTACGGCCATGGTAGACTAAAATGCCGGTAAGACAAGGATGTACAAAAGAAGGAGGTGGAGAAGGAGGCGGAGGAGGTGGAGAATAAGAAAAAAATGGTAGACGAGACCGATGAGGAAAAAAAAGGAATAGGAAAAGGGCGACAAGGAAAATGGAGATAATGATGACAACGTACGGCCATAGTAGACTAAAATGCCGGTAAGACAAGGATGTACACGAAAAAAAAAAGTAGTTTTATATATAGTAACAAATCCCTGGAGAAAAAACGAGGAAGCTTAACAGAACTATATTACAACGAAGAATCAACACAAAACCTATACCGCAACTCTTCAGGCAGACCTAAAGACCATAGAAAAGAGAGAGAGGGAAATAAATACACTCCCAATACAGCTAAAAACAATAACAGCCGAGGTACATATAAACACCGAAATGGCGTCCACACAACGAAGAGGACAAAATCAATCCGTCACCTCCCCGGGCATCCTTTAACGACGTATAGCAAGAAAGAAATAAGATATACGTACACTGACAGACTGGTGAAAACAATAACAGCAGTGGCATAAATATAGAGTCCAAAAAAAGCGTCCACATAACCGATAGGGAAAAAATCAATCCGTCATCTGCTCGGGCCGCCCTTCAGAGCGCTTCAGCAGTCGGACGGAGAGACACATATTCGTTATCTTTAAGGCGAACCCATTTGTGGCGCGTCTCTCGGGACTATTAACGGAAGAAACTCCTGAAACATTTCATTACCTAAATGGAAGCCACAGGAGAGAGAGAGAGAGAGCGAGAGAGAGAGAGAGAGTGTGTGTGTGTGTGTGTGTGTGTGTGTGTGTGTGTGTGTGTGTGTGTGTGTGTCTTCCGGGTACCATAATTACCTCCTTACCTATTTTTAGCTCCTGGATTTCCACCGTTACCTCGGCATGTCCTTAAATGAATCACATCGTCGCCCCAAATAACCTCCTCCTCCTCCTCCTCCTCCTCCTCCTCTTCCTCCTTCTCCTCCTCCACCTCCTATGTATTTATATGTATTCCTCCTCCTCCTCCTCCTCATCCTCCTCCATCAGCTTTTCCTCTCCCTTTTTTCTCTCCCTCTTCCTTCAACTTTTCCTATTTCTTTTTTTCTCTTCCTCATCTACCTCCTTCTACAACACTCCCATTTCCCTTCCCCCTCCATCTCTTTCTCATCCTTGCCTTCCTCTTCCTCCTCCTCCTCCTCCACCTCCTCCTCAAACTTTTCCTCTTTTCTCTCTCCTGTTTTGTCATCTTCACCCACACAAAAGAATTATCTTCCTCTTATCGTTTCTCTTTCTTTTCTTCTGTCTCTTCGTTACTCCTTTTCGACCTTTCTCCTCATGTCCTCCCCAATGTAGTTCTAAGTCTTCCTTTTGTTTTCCTTCTACTACTTCCCTTTTGACTCTCTTCTTCCTCTCCGTCTTCCTCTTTCTTTTTTTCTTCCTTTTCGTTTCTCCCTTTCGACCCTTCTCTCTTTCCCTTCCTTCTCGTAGTTCTTTTCTCTATCTATTCCATGCTTCCTTTTCACTCATGTCCTCCTTCTTATCCCACACCTACTCTTCTTTCTCCTCATCCTCCACCTCCTCTTCTTTCTCTTCATCCTCTACCTCCTCTTTCTCCTCATCCTATATCTCCTCTTCTTCCCCTTCATTCTATACCTCCACTTTTTTCCCCTCTTCCAATACCTACTCTTCCTCACTTTCATTCTATACCTCCTCCTCCTTCTCTTCCTCCTCCTATTCCTACTCCTCCCCTTCGGCCCCCCTTATAGTTGGGTCCTTTGCTGGCTCCCCGCTGCCCTGTCTGACACCTCTGGCTTCTCCCTCTCCCTCGACTTATTACTCCAGCGCCAGGGTCTCACGCCTCCATCAAGACTGGCCCGTAAACATGTCAGTCACTTCTCTCTGCCCTCCCTCCCTCGCTCACTTCCGACCTTCCCTCCTTCCTTCAGTCCTTCATTTTTTTCACTTCTTCACTTGGGGGCTTATTCCGGTCGCTCCCTCTCTTTCATCTCCTTCTTTCTCTACTCTTTCTTACTTGTCCTTCCTTCTTTCTCTCTCTCTGCCCTCCCTCCCTCGCTCACTTCCGACCTTCCCTCCTTCCTTCAGTCCTTCATTTTTTCACTTCTTCACTTGGGGGCTTATTCCGGTCTCTCCCTCTCTTTCATCTCCTCCTTCTCTCTCTACTCTTTCTTACTTGTCCTTCCTTCTTTCTCTCTGCCTTTCATCCCTCTCTCGTTCACTTTCGACCTTCCTTCCTTCCTTCCTTCCTTCCTTCCGTCGGTTCTTAATTTGTTTTACTTCTTCACTTATGCCAACTCCGCCTTTCCTTTTCTTCTCCTCATCTTTCATCTTTGCCTTTTCTCCTTTCTCTCTAGTTTTTTTTCTGCTGTTTCTCTCTCTCTCTCCTTCTCTTCCTTCCTTCCTTCCTTCCTTCCGTTAGTTCTTCATTTTTTTTGGCTTCTTTATAAATGTCTATTCCACTCTCTCCCTCTTTCTTTTATTTATTTTTCTTCCTTCCTCTCCTTTCTACTTCTGTTTCTGACTCCTTCCGTTTGTCTATCTTGTTTTCTTTGCCTTCTATCCTTTCTTTTTCTCATTCCTTTCTTCCTTCTCTCTCTCTCTCTCTCTCTCTCTCTCTCTCTCTCTCTCTCTCTCTCTCTCTCTCTCTCTCTCTCTCTCTCTCTCTCTCTCTCTCTCTCTCTCTCTCTCTCTCTCTCTCCTCCCTTCATTCATTCATTTTTTTTCACATCATTTATCCCTATTCTCCCTTTTCCCTTTTTTTATTTTTGTCTTTTCTTCTTCCTTCTCTTGCTCTCCACTCCCTTCTGGGTCTTCCTCTCCTCCCTCCCTCCCTCACTTCCTATCTCCTTCCTTCCTTCCGTCCATTTTTTTTTTACTTTTTCACTTATTCATATTTCCACTTTCCTTTCCTTCCCTTCTCTCTTTCTCCACTTCGTTCTTTGGGCTGTTCTTCCTTCACTTCTTCACTCGTGTTTATTTTTCCCTCCTTTTTTTCTCTTTCTCTCCTCTCTTCTTTATTTCACTTATTTTCATACTACCTCTCTCTCCTCACGTCTCCTCACTCTTCCTTCCCTTCTTCTTTCTTTGCTTTCTTTCCTTCCTTCTGTCATATATTCTCCTCCTTGTTCCTGCTTCTCCACTTCCCACCCTCCCTTCCCTCTCACTTTTCCTTCCCTTCCCTCCCTCAATCTTCCTTCCCTCCTTTTCTCCTTGTTTCCCTTCCTTCTTTTCTTCCTTTATTAACTTCTTTACTCCTACCTTTCCTCTTCTTTCAGCCCCTCCCTTCCCTTCCCTTCGCTCTAACTTCCCTTCCCTTCCCTCCCTCTATCTGCGTTCCTTCCTTCTCTCCTTGTTTCCCTTCCTTCTTTCCTTCCTTTATTAACTTCTTTACTCCTACCTTTCCTCTTTTTTCCTCCCATCCTATTCCTCCCCTTCCCTTCCCTTCCCTTCCCTCTCCCCTTAAAGTCTCACTATATCAAAGAAGCTTCCGTTATGGCCGAGCATCTTCCCCTGTCTTTCCTTTCTTATCTCCTTCCTCGGCTTCCTTTTTACCAACACTTTATGCGCACTTTTCTGCCTGCCAGCCTATCTGCTTTCTGCCTGCTAACCTAACCTGCTTGCCTGCCTACCTACCCACCTGCCTGCCTGCCTGCCTGCCTGTCCGTCCCACTTCCTACCCAGTCCACTTTGTCTTGCTCCTTCAGTCTTACATAACTAAACATCTTTTAGAACGCCCATCATCAACAAACTATGCTTTAACAAGATATCCGGCTCCTCCCCCTTCACCCTCCCCTTCCGCACAGCCTCCCTCTCCCTCACTCTTTGTCAGTCTCCCTGCCTCTCTTCTCTCTCTCTCTTCTTCTTCCTTCGTTCTTTCTCTCCCTTCCTTTCAGTAGCGTTTCTCCTGTTTTCAATTTTTCATCCTCCTTGTCAGTATTTTTTTTCTTTTCTTTCTCTTCTTTCTTTTCTTGTTCGTATCCTTTCCCTTTTTCCCATTTTCCTTCCAGTGATCATACCTCCTTATCACCCTATTTTCTTCTCTTACTCTTCTTCCTTTTGATTATCCAAGCATTCTTCCTTGTCAGTAACTTTTCTTCGCTTCCTCCCTGTTTGTCTTCATCTTTCTAACCTTTTCCTTTTTGCCTCTTTCTCTTCCTCTTAGTTTACCTCCATTCTTCCCTGCCAATATGCCTCCTCTTCCTTTCCCTCTTTTCTCCCCTGTTTCTCTCCCTCTTTCAACCCTTTCCTTTTTGCCTCTCTCTCTCCTTATTATTTTACCTGCATTCCTTCCTTCCAGTATGCCTCCTCTTCCCTCCTTCTTTTCTTTCCTTTTTCTCTCCCTCTTTCAAACCCATTCTTTTTCCCTCTTCTCTCCCTCTACAATTCATCCACTCGCTAGTTTCTTCCCTCCTCTTTGCCAATATGTCTACTCTTCCTTCTCTCTATCCCAGGTTTCTCGTTCCTTTTACTGAATGTCCTCTTCCTCCTAGTCAGTCTTCTTCCTTCACTCCTCTCTCCTTGTCACTCCTCCTCACCCTTTATTTTTTCCCCTCCCAAAACTCTCCTGTCCTCTTTTCGTCCGTCTCTCGTCCGTGGCTCCCCGTGAATGATCTAATCCCACACACGCACTAACCCATGAATAACTTACCCGTCAGGAATTGATGTATGCATGGGGCAAGTTGACAACCCCGAGATGCCCCATTTTCTACCTGGCGACCGCGAGAAAACGTGATGAAGAAGAGCGAGACCGAGAGACAGAGGGAGGACGAAAAAAAAAAATTAAGACATTATTCCCAGCGTCCGTCAGCCCTGGGAAGCTTTATTTATGGTCAGCCATGAAACTGTCAGGAGCCGCCGATGCGAGAGGGAGAGTTATGAATGAATGGCTTGATATGTAGATTTATGCCCCGTTTTGTGACTGTTCTCTCTCTCTCTTTCTCTCTCTTCCTGGTCTTGCTGGGGCGTCTGTTTTGTGACTGCGCTCTCTCTCTCTCTCTCTCTCTCTCTCTCTCTCTCTCTCTCTCTCTCTCTCTCTCTCTCTCTCTCTCTCTCTCTCTCTCTCTCTCTCTCTCTCTCTTCCTGGCTTTGCTGGGGCTTCTATTTGGGCCACTCGAGCCGGGAAGAATATTATGGTGTTTGGTGATGCCTTGGGTAGTGATGATGGTGATGGTGGTGATGATGATAGGTGTGTTCCGCTAACCAGGTGGTGCTTTGGGTAGTGATGATGGTGATGGTGGTGATGATGAGAGGTGTGTTCCGCTAATCAGAACTTAAGAATAATACCATGTTTTGTGGCACTTGGGGTGATAATGATGATGATGATGATATGTGGGCTAATGAAATCTTAAGAATAATACCATGTTTTGTGGTGATAATGATGATGATGATGATATGTGGGCTAATGAAATCTTAAGAATAATATCATGTTTTGTGGCACTTGGGGTGATAATGATGATGATGATGATATGTGGGCTAATGAAATCTTAAGAATAATACCATGTTTTGTGGCACTTGGGGTGATAATGATGATGATGATGATATGTGGGCTAATGAAATCTTAAGAATAATATCATGTTTTGTGGCACTTGGGGTGATAATGATGATGATGATGATATGTGGGCTAATGAAATCTTAAGAATAATATCATGTGTTGTGGCACTTGGGGTGATAATGATGATGATGAGATGTTGATGTGTAGATCTGCTAATGAAAACCGACGAATATTTGCTGTTTTGTGGCACTTGGGGTGATAATGATGATGATGAGATGTTGATGTGTAGATCTGCTAATGAAAACCGACGAATATTTGCTGTTTTGTGGCACTTGGGGTGATAACGATGATGGGGATGAAGATGGTGTGTAGGTCTGCTAATGAAAACCGAAGAATATCAGCTAAACATTATTATATCAGTATCAATTTGAATTTCCCGCGGCTCTTTCGGAAACAACATGGCGCACACGATCAACTTGGCCAAATTCTCCTATATTACGGCTCTGATAACTAACTAACTAACTAACTAACAGGAGAGTATCAGGACACTTCTCCTCCCGAAATTGACCCCTCTTTCGGCCACCTCTTTGGATTCTTTTTAGGAGCAGCGAGTAGCGGGCTTTTTTTTATTATTGTTTCCTTTTTTGTGTGCCCTTGAGCTGTCTCCTTTGTTGTAAAAAAAATAACAACGAAAATCCGCAATCTTACGCCACTACTAACACTAGGAATACATACCAGTCACATTTCCCCGCTAAGACCGCCATTCCAGATCCTTCAAAAACGAGAATTACAAGCGCTGCAACCCTCTCTTAAAAGCTCCTGAAATCGTCGCTGCTTCATCAGGAAATTATTGGAGGAAAAACATGACGCAACGTTTTCAAAAGCCCCGCGAGTTTCAAGGATTCTGTAAGTATTCGACTCGCTTCCTTCCGCTCCACTCGCAGGATATAAACACAAGGGAATGGACCGTAGGAGCCCCCGTAGATATAAAACAAACCAGGAGGAGGAGGGGGGAGGGAGAGGAGGAGGAGGAGGAAAAATACGTATAGCCGCAAGGTAAGGGAAGGTGACTGAGGGCAGGATGGGGAGGAAAGAGGAGAGGATGGGGAGGTAAAGGGAGGGAGAGAGAGGGGAAGGTAGGAGAAGGAGGGGAAGTAGGGGAGAGAGGGGACTTAAAGATGGTGGGAGAGATAGTGTTTTCCCTACTTCCAGCACCTTCTTCCTCCTCCTCCTCCTCCTCCTCCTCCTCCTCCTCCTCCTCCTCCTCTTCCCCCTCCTCCCCTTCCCAACTGCTTCCCCTTTAAATGACACTATATGAATGATCTCCTGGGAAGTACCTTTTCACCAGACAACATTTTAGCTCCTCCTCCTCCTCCTCCTCCTCCTTCTCCTCCTCCTCCTTCCCTTCACCCTTTCTCCCTTAATTACGCCGTTAACTTTCCCTCCCCATTAGCACATATTCCCTCCCTCCTTCACTCTCACTGGCTCTCCCTTAATAGTCTCCCTAACCCCATTTTCTCGTCCAGCTGTCCCTCTTCCCCTCTTCATCTACTTGACACTTAATTATCCTTTCTCATCTCCCTTCTACACCAATCCTCGGTTACTCCTTCCCTCTTCTTCCTCTTTTATCAGCTTTCCCTTTCATTCTTAATCACCAGCACACATTTGACAGTCCATTTTCTACCTTCTTGTTATTTCCTTTCTTTCTCTCCTTCATATCTACTCCTTTACCTCCTTCTATCCATCTATCTACCTGTGCTGTTTATCTTACGTCCCCTCTTCATACCTTTTAGCTTCTCCGTTCTTTTATAATCAACCCCAGACACTCGACACAATATTCTCCCATTTTTTCCTTTCATTTCCAAATCTCTTTTTCATATCCAACCGCTTAACTCCTTTGTTCATTACCATTATTAACTACCTGCTAATTGTGTTTACCCTACCACCCTTTTTATCACAATTATACACATTTGTAACTCCACATACTCCCATTACTCCATTTTCTTTCCCCTTCTCCCTGGCACTTTTGTTTCCGCTAACATCCACTTCTTTTTTTTTACTTTTGAGCTTTCCCGTTCTTTCATAATTACCAACACACTCCCGGCACTCCATATTCTCCCACTCCTTGTTTCCCTTCCACTTCTTTACTCCATCTCCACTTCTATACCTCCTTCGTTCATAACAGTAACCAACTACCAGCTACTCCTGTTTCCTCCATTACTCCCTTTTCCCTCCACTTCTTCCCTTCATCTCTACTTCCTTTGTCCATTACTGTCTCCACCTTCCAGCCACTCCACTCCCCCTACCACCCGCCCTTCTCCTCAGCGTCCTCATCCACTCTTTCCTCGTCATCTTCACCTCCACCCTTCCTCTCTCGCCTCCCCTTCGCCCCCCGAACCCCTCAGGCTCCTCGATGAGCCCCCGGCTGGAATCTGTTATGGTGTATCGGCTTAGGATCGGCCAAGCTATGCATCGATATGGGTTCAGACCCGGCTTAGTGAGATGGGAAATTAGTCTTTGCAATTTTATCTCCTATCTTTCTTACCTAACCCTCCCTCCTGTCCCCCTCCCTCCCCCTGCCCTTTCCTCCCCACCCTCCCCACTCTTACATCTATGTTTCTGAGTAAGAGGAGGGAAGGAGGGAGAGGACGGAGAGGCGGATGAGAAAGAGTGTCTTATATAAGTTTGATATATTTATTATTTTTCTCAGAATGATAAGTTGGCGGAGTGGAATTTCCTGGAGAGAGAGAGAGAGAGAGAGAGAGAGAGAGAGAGAACGAACGAACACACACACACACACACACACACACACACACACACACACACACACACGCAGGAAAAGGGGGGAAAAACAAGGAAGGTTAGTTGATGAAAAATGTGAGGTGCTTCACTTGATGCTTCGAATACGAGTTCAAAACATCAAATGAGGCTTCACGAACCTCCTTTCCGCTAAAGAATGGGATCCACGGCTTTATCTGAGACCCTTAAGACCCTTCTGCTCTTTTATCTTCAACGCTGCGTCCTTATCTGACCCAATTTCTCTTCTTTTTGCTCCTGCTGCTTCCTCTGCTTTCTCTTCTTTCTTTATCTCCTCTTTCTCCTCTAACTCGCCCTTTATCCTCACCTCTCTCTCTCTCTCTCTCTCTCTCTCTCTCTCTCTCTCTCTCTCTCTCTCTCTCTCTCTCTCTCTCTCTCTCTCTCTCTCTCTTTATTCATGTATATTATCTACATTTCGCTTTCAACTGGATTGCAAGGATAAATTCATGAAAGAGAAACGGTAGGAAGAAAGAAAGGAAGGAAGGTAAAATTACAAGGCAGAGCAGGAGCATGAAATAAAGGAAAAGTCAAAGGAAAATTAAATAAACAAAACAGAGAAAATATAATTCGAAGAAAACCGGAAGTAAAATTAAATAAAAAGAAAAACTGAAGATAAAGTATGTCAGAAAAAAAATAAAGGAAAATATAGTCGAAGAGAAAACGAGGGAAAATTAACTAAAATATAAAATGAAGGAAAATAAAGTTGAAAAAAAAAGGTTAAAGGAAAAAAGAAGAAAATTTATTAAAACAAAAAAAAATGAAGGAAAATAGTCAAATAAAAAGGGAAGGAAAATTGAGTATAAAAAAAGAAAATAGTCAATGAAAAACGAAGAAAAATAAATAAAAAAGGAAGGAAAATGTACTCAAATAAAAAGGGATGGAAAATGGAATAAAAAAAAAAAAGAAAATGGTCAACGAAAAAACGAAGAAAAATTAAGTCAAAGTTAAACGATGATAAATTTAATAAAAAAAAAACGAAAAAAAATTCAGTCGAACAGCAACAAAAACAAAAAAACAAAATGAGGTCAGGGAAAGAGCAAGGGAAAACGGAGTCGCAGATAAATCGCTTGCCAGCCTATTGTACAAACTTTCCCTGAGCTGAGAGGAGGAGAAGACGACTGGCGGCCCCGTCTTGGCGAGTGTTGAAGGCGACAGTCACTTGTTTTCCCTCATTCCTTAAGGTATCGATGCTCTCTCTCTCTCTCTCTCTCTCTCTCTCTCTCTCTCTCTCTCTCTCTCTCTCTCTCTCTCTCTCTCTCTGGAAAATTTTTGGAAACATAGATAGGTAGATAGATAGATAGATGCAAAATGATAGAGATAGATAGATAAATAGATAGATAATGAGAGAGTAGGACAGACCTTCTCAAAATAATACACACATTTACAAAACAAAAGAAAAATCGATAAAAAAATCACTAAATACGAAAATCTACAAAACCAGAAAAAAAAAGCAAAATAAAACAAATTACTCTCCAAGTTAATCAAATAAAAACTTAAGCCAACACACATACCATTGACACCCCGAAACAAACACCGAGCACACAAACACTACACAAACACGCAAACACACACACACAAAAAAAACATCCCTTAATCCCAAAGTCCCGAACCACGGCAGTTTGTCCCTCCGTCGCCCCATTCACCCGCCCGTCTCGCCTAATTGGTACTCCTCTCTATATAACCACCTCAGGAAACACCTTGAGCCAAATTTCTCTTAATTACGCAAATACCCAATTACTACTCGCCTCCAGCCTAATTGAATGTGGACAAGCAAACATCTGTGTGGAGTGTGTGGTGGTGGTGGTGGCGGTGGTCTTGGTGGTAGTAGTGTGGGATGGTGATGTGTGTGTGTGTGTGTGTGTGTGTGTGTGTTTACCTTCTTTTTTTTCTTTCTTATGACTGTGAATGCGATTTTTTTTCTCATTCTCCATATTTTTTTCTTTTGTCCTCTTTTTAAATTCCTATCCAATCTTAATTACTACACTATTTTTTTTTTCAGCTTCTCAAAATCGACCACCAAAAGTACGAAAAATGACGAACTTTACTTCTGTTCTCCTTTAATTATTTTTCTTGCATCCACTTTCTTCCCTTTTTTTTCAAACCTCAAATTCGATGTCACCCAAAATTACATACAACGACAAATTAGGGATGCATTATGTAGGTAGGTAGTTATTTTTCTCATCCCCACAACGACAAGATTTTACCTCTGTTCTCTTTTAATTCCTTTCCCATCATCCACTTCCTCCCTCTTTTTAAAACCTCAAAATCGATGTCAACCGAAATCACACACAGCGATAATTTGTCCGTGCATTATGTAGATACCGTTCAATGTTTTTTTTTGTTTTCCCTCCCTTCCCACAACAAAATTTTACTTCTGTCCTATAATTTCGTTCCCATCATCAACTTCCCCTTCCTCCTTTTTTTTTTCAACTCCTCAAAATCGACATCACTACAACCACACAACAATGTACGTACCGTTTAGTGTCTTTATTTATCTCATCCCACAACGACACATTTTACTTCTGTCCTATAATTTCGTTCCCAGCATCAATGTCCCCTTCCCTTTTCTTCAACGCCTCAAAATCGACATCACTAAAATCACACAACGATGTACCTACCGTTTAGTGTCTTTATTTCTCTCTTCCCACAGACAAATTTTACTTCTGTCCTCCTATAATTTGGTTCCCAGCATCAACTTCCCCTTCCCTTTTTTTCAGCGCCTCAAAACCGACGTCGCTAAAATCACACAAAACGACAAAGTTGCGATGCATTACGTAGGCCCCGTCCAGTGTTGTTTTTTCTCCTAACTCTGTTGACCCAGTTTACCCTCGAGCGTGAGCCTGAGCGTGCGTGTTTCCCTTGTTCCCCGGGCAGACAAGCAGGCAAGCAGGCAGGCAGGCAGGCAACGCTAGTCTCAATTCATCCTTTATTTCATAGCTGCATTATGGACGCGGCCTTCTCCTACCTGAAAATTGCATTGAACAGCACAGTTTCCCTTTAATTACCTCCGTTTTCCCCGACGCGTTATCTGACACATCTGCTTTAACGAATTTGTAGGCCTTTCATTGCACCCCTTTGGCATATTTTCGAATTTAAAATATCCCTAAAAATTTGCACAACATCGTTACTCGCTGTGCATATACGAACTCTTTGATGGGTGAGTATTTCATTTTTTTAATCTTCGGCTCTGTATCGTTTTGGGGGGGGGTATATTTTCAAACGCAGGTAAAGGTTAAACAGCGATGCTTTAATACGTGTTTGGCGAGTGGGGAGCCGTGGTTAGATAGATGGATTCGCCGCTCCCGATCCTCCATCACGCCTCAAGAAACGGTTCCGGGATTAATTAAGGGTTTGGATCGCCTCGCTACATCACACATATGCCGTGGTCTTAATATCAAACCCAATGGCGCTGAAATCAATGTCTAACTTCCCGTCCTCTCTTTTTTTCCTACCTTCTGAAGCTGTTTTTCATGACTTTTTTTCTTCTCTCAGAGTTCTTCATTTTCTTCCCCTACCACCCATACTCCTCCTCCTCTTCCTCCTCCTCCTCCTCGATAACCTCTTCATTTCCTACCCTCTTTCCTCTCATTTCTTCTTCGCTGCCCCTTTCCCAGCACCTCCTCCTCCTCCACCTCCGCCTCCTCCTCCTCCTCCTCCTCACGCCATCTCAAGCACCTGGCCAAAATCCAATCTTGCTGATGGCGGGCGACGAAAAATGGCATATTAAGGGCCTTGCCGGGATAACAGCAAAACGTAATTATTGGCAACTTTGCACTTCGACATCCAAGAGAGAGAGAGAGAGAGAGCGAGAGAGAGAGGGAGAGAACGTTTTGAGGATATAAAAAAAATTAAAAAAACCGGGGGCAGACGCGCGCATTTTTTTCTTTATTTTTACGCACTTTCCGTTAGTTAATTCGCGGCAGTAACTCACTCACCCTTGCGCTGGCATACGGAAGCGTGAGAGTGTAGCGTGACCGAGTGCGAGTGAGTACGTCAAAATTAGTATCATGTTGTTGTAGCAGAAGTAGTACGCTGATGTAATGGGGGAAAAATAAGCCTGATTCGACACACTAATTCTTGGCCGCTAACAAAAAAAAATGGAATGGTCAGGTAAGTAGGTGGAAGGGGGAAGAGGGGAAAGTAAGGGAAAGAAGGGGAAGGGTTATAAGTAGGTAGGTAGATGAGGCAAGTAGAAAGGGGGGAGGGAGAAGATGGGGAAGATGGGGAAGAGGGGAAAGGGTCATAGTTAGGTAGGTAGGTTAGGAAAGGGGAATGAGGAGAAAAAGTGGGAAAAGAGGGAAAGGTTATTGGTAGGTAGGTAGGTGAGGCAGGTAGAAGGGGGGGGGGGGAGGGAGAAGATGGGGAAGAGGAGGAAGAGGGGAAAGGGTTATAATTAGGTAGGTAGGTTAGGTAAAGGGGGTAAGGGGGAAGAGAGGAAAAAGAGGGAAAGGTTATTGGTGGGTATTTAAGTGAGGTAGAGGGTGGAGAAGGGAGAAGATGGGGAAGAGGGGGAAGAGGGGCAATGGTTATAGTTAGATAGGTAGGTTAGGTAAAGGGGGTAAGGGGGAAAAGAGGAAAAAGAGGGAAAGGTTATTGGTAGGTAGGTAGGCGAGGTAGGTAGTGGGTGGGGGGAGAAGATGGGGAAGAGGGGAAAGGGTTATAGTTAGGTAGGTAGGTTAGGTAAGGGGGAAGAGGAGGAAGAGGGGGAAAAGAGGGAAAGGTTATTGGTGGGTAGGTAAGTGAGGTAGAGGGTGGGGAGGAGATGGTGGGGAGGGGGGTGAAAGGGGGGTTGGGGGGGAGGGGGGTGACCAATGTATTATTACACCAATAACTCAATCGTCATGTGTTATAAAGTTAATGCAATATTCAGTGTTTTATGAACCTTGCATCAGCGAAATCCTTCTCTGATATTTTTTTCCTCCTCTCTCTCTCTCTTCTCTCTCTCTAACTCTCTCCCTCTTTCCTCTCTTTTTCTTCTTATTCTTTTTCCCCTCTCTCGCTCTCTCTCTCTTTCTCGTTCGCTCACTTATATTCTTCAATTCTTCCTCTTGTAAGTCCTCCTCCTCCTCCTCCTCCTCCTCCTCCTCCTCCTCCTCCTCCTCCTCCTCCTCTCTCTCTTTCCTGCACTTTATCATTTTTCTTTCAACACCTTTTTTACTTCTTTTCACCTTTACTCTTTCATTCCTTCATCCTCATTTCTTTCTTCTTCTTCTTCTTCGTCTTCCCTCCCCCTTTTACCTTTCTCATTCTCTTTCCCGTACTTCATCCATTTTACCTTTTACGCCTTTCTCTTCTCTTCTTCTCGTCTTTGCTCTTCCGGTACTTCATCAGTTTTACCTCTTCCACCTTTTAGTTGTTCTCTCACCTTTACGCTTTCATTACTCCGCCCTCATCTCTTTCTTCTTTGTTGTTAACCCTTTCCCTCACTCTCAGTCTTGCACCTCTCTCCCTCTCCTCTGTAATTCTCTCTTCCTCCTGCTTTGTCCTACTCTTTACTGTTCCCGCGTTCTCTTCTTGCACTACTTCCTTCTCATTCCCTTCTCATTTTCTTTCTTCCTTCCCCTTCTTTTCTTCTTGTTTACATTCTTCCTTGCTCTTAAAGTGTCTTCCGTTTCCACTTACTTTCTTCCTGGGCGTGTTCCTTCCTCGCTTTCCCTCGTCTTAAAACCTTTCATTTCCGGCTTCCTACTTCCCCTTTTTTTTAATCCTATGACTCCTGCCTTCTTTTCCTTCTTGTGTTTATCCTCGCTTAACTTCCGTTCCCATTTCAGTAGCATATGTCCTACCCTTTAAAGATTCTAAGGTTCATATTACTAAACTCTTCATGACCTTTGTATATCTGTTTGAAAAGGCTATTCCAGAAGTTAATTGTCGGCGTTTCCATGGGTAATTTCATGAACCTAGCGGTGGTTCTTTGGAAGGATTCTACTCCATGAACAGAAAGAACACTTATGGCAACCCGACGTACCTCCTGCAGCCTTTAATTAAACATGGTTGTAACAGAAGCCCGAAGCGGTTCATAACACGAGTCTAATTCTCCCCATCTCTCCTTTCTTCATTTGTTTGTTTTTCGTTCTATATTTCAGACAAATTTCTCTCTCCACAGTCTCCACCTCCTCCTGTTCATACTCGTTATCTTTCTTCTTCTCTTTCCCCTCCTCCTCCTCCTACTCTTCGTGCTCCTCCACCTGCTCCTCTTCCTCCTCCTCCTCTGTTTCTTCCGCAATTTTATGCTAACTCCATCCTTGACATCCCAAAATCTCCACATCTTTCTGTCCATATTCACTATCTTCTCTTTCCCTTCCTCCTCCTCCTGCTCCTCTTTCTCTTGCTTCTCTCCTTCTCCTCTTTCTATCCTCCTCCACCACCTCCTCATCGCCGTCACATCACCTGCGAGGCGCCACCTGACGGACAAATCGAGCGGCACTTCCGACACCCCTGAAGCGCGTCATGGACTGAACAGATTTCTGGAAAGACTCCGAATGAATGAGAGCAAAGTGAAAAAGCGACGTCATGGCGCTGACGGGCGTGGGCGGCGTGATGGACAGGCGTGTAGAGGGGAAGGGAGGGCTCGTTAATAGTGGAAGAGAGGGAGAGGGAGCAGCCATGAAATAAGGACAGGAGAGAGAGGGAGAGAAAGGGAGAGAGAGAGGGAGAGAAAGAGAGAGTATTCGAACTGGTGTGGGAATGTTGTTTATTTTTTCTTTCTATTGTACGTATGGAAGAGGAAAGAAGAAAAGGGAAATGAGTAAGGAAGGAAAGTAGACGGAAGGAAAAGGTACTGAAATTAATGTGGTGAGAGGAAATTGAATAAGAAAGGAGTGGGAAAATGGATAAAAGTACTGGAGTGAATGTGATAATATTTGGTTTGAGCCGTTTTACCTTAAGTTCAGTGGAAATATGACAGGAGAGAGAGAGAGAGAGAGAGAGAGAGAGAGAGAGAGAGAGAGAGAGAGAGCGTACTGGAACTGAGATAGGAATGCTGTTTTCTCTCTTTATATCGCACTCCGTATATTAAAGGGGAGACTTGATAAAATATGGGAGAGAGGAAAAGGGAATTGAATAAGAAAAGAAAAGTAGAAAGAAAGAAAAACTACTGGAATTTAGAGGGAAGAAGGGAGAGGAAGAGAGCGAGAGAGTACTAGAACTGATGTGGGTAGGTTGCTTTTACTCTTTACATTGCACTACGTATATTAAAGGGGAGACTTGATAAAATATAGGAGTGAGGAAAAGGGAATTGATTAAGAAAGAATAGTACAAAAAAAAGAAGGGCTACTGGAGTGGAGAGGGAGAAAAGGAGAGGAAGAGAGAGTACTAGAACTGAGGTATGAATATTATTTCTCTCTATATGTTATGTACGTTAAAGGGGAGACTTGATAAAAGATGCGAGTGAGGAAAAGGGAATTGAATACGAAGAGCAAGTAGAAAGGAGAGAGTATTAGAATCGATGCCATAATAATTTCTTTTCAGTGACGTTCGGGTTGTTTAGAGGTTAGTGATGCATCGTCCTGTAGTTTATATTAAGTAATGGGTGGAGAGGAGGGAGGGATAAATGAATAAGAGGGAAAGTAATGAGAGTGAGGAGCGGAAAAGCGATGGGAATATTGTTTTTTTTATAGAGTACGTTATTTTTTTTTTCAGTAGTCTGGTTTATATTTGGAAGCCGGTAGATGGAAGGAAAGGAGGACTTGGGAATGAAATAAAAAGAAATTGAAAGAGGGAAAGAGGGAGAGAGGGAGAGTACTGCGTAGAATAGTTGTGAAAACGGTGAATCATCTATTTATAACGCCCTCTTATTCAACTTCCTTTCATCACATTAATTTCAGTACCTTTTCCTTCCATCTACTTTCCGTTCTTATTCATTTCCCTTTTCTTCTTTCCTCTTCCACACGTCTTATTCTTATTAATCTATTTCCACAACAACAACAAAAAAAAACGCAATCCGAACTTTATTTTTCCACTAACTTTATCTCTTGTATTAAACTCACTTATTCTTCAATTTATAACGTGCTTTGCTCCATTTTATATGTCAACCAATTTCCAACACAAACAAAACAAGAATGAAAAATTGTAGGAGATATTTCTTCACCCATTTCATCTCTCTTTTAAGTATCTCTTTGTATGAGCTGCCTCTCTCCCATTACTGAGGCTTACTACTGAAAAGAACATAAAAGGAAAAACAATGTAACCAGCATCCGTCTCCCTTCCCTTCCCTTTCCTTCCTCCTTCAGTCCGCAATTAATCTTGGCGGCATGATTAGGCGTTACGTAAGGCATAAAAAAATATATAGACTCCACACTTTACCTTCCTAGCCCGAGGTCCTTTTCTACAGCAACCACGAGTCTGCCCATCATAACGCCGCCACAACGATCGAGCAATTTATTTAAATCACATCGGAAAGGGGCAAGAGAGAGAGAAAGAGAGAGAGAGAGAGAGAGAGAGAGATGAAGGGAAAATAGGAAGAGGGGAGCGAGAGAATACAAACGAGGAATGATGCAATACGGTAAAGAGAGAGAGAGAGAGAAAGAGAGAGAAAACAGGAGTAACTGCGATAAGCTTGGAAACGCTCAACAAATACTCTCCCTTCGGTTAGAAATACTGAACGTTGCACTCCCTTCGTTGTTTACATGTTTCCCCGCGGAGCTCAGGCATTCAGGCGGCCGCGGACAAACAAACAAACAAACAGCGGACAGGTAGACAGGTAAGCATCATCTCCCTCCGTAAGTAAAGGTGAAAATACAGAAACACTCACTTTTACTTTCGTTTTCAAAGAGAATGTCAGGGAAGGTATTAAGGTCACGCTTTGAGGGAGTTAGAATAGAAAAGAATGAGAAGGAAAAGAGAGAAACTGGAGAAAGGTATTATAGTCGCGTGTTTGGCAGAATTAGAAGGAAAAGGCGAGGAATGGAAATAGAAGTGGAGGAAACTATTTGGGTCACGAGTTTGAGGGAATTTGGAGGAAAACGATGAAAAAGAAAAAAAAGAAACTGGTGAAAGATATTTTTGGATACGTGTTTTGAGAGAATTAGAAAGAGAAAGATGAAAAATAAAAGAGGGAAATTGGAGAAAGCTAATTTAGTCATGCGTTAGAGTGAATTAGAATGAAAAGAATACGAAAGAAAAGAGATACAGTGGAGGAAGCGTTTTTTAGTTACGTATTTAAGTTTATAATTAGAGAGAAGAGGATGAAAAAGAAGCGAGAGAAAGTGAAGGAAGTGTTTTTAGTAATGCGTATAAAATAATTAGAAAGAAAAAGAATGAGAAAGAAATGTGAGAAAGTGGGAGGAAGCTTCTTTTAGTTACATGTTTTAAAGAATTAAAAAAAAATGGATGATAAAGAAAAGAGAAAGTGGAGAAATGTAAATGCGGGCTTTTTTTTATATTTTTCTTTACGCCCTTCAACTGTCTCCTAAGCTGTAAAAAAAAAAAAAAGTTAGGTGTTAAGAGTGAATTAGAAAGAAAAGGATGAAAAAGAAAAAAAAGAGAAACTGGAGAAAGATATTTTAGTCACGCTTTTGAAGGGAATTAGAAAGAAAAAGGATAAGAAAGGAAAATATGACAAAAATAACACCTTGAGACCAAAATACACATTGATTATTTTCTTTTTCATTCTTATTTTATAGAAGAAAGTGGGGATAAGTTTTCTTTAGGACAAGTATTGCCGGAACTAGGACAAGAAAATGCAAGAAAAACAGGATCACGAAAATAGTCACTCACAAATACAGATGAAAACACACACACACACACACACACACACACACACACACACACACACACACACACACATTATTTTCTTTTTTCTTTTTTTGTGAGTGTGTTTGGTGGAAAGGAGAAAGTGGCCGAAGCTATTTCAGTCACGCCACGAACCGAAGGAAGAGGAAGGAAGGAAGGAAGGAAGCAAAACAAAATTATGACAAAGGAGAAAAGATGAAGAATAAAGAGGCATAAAAAAATAAAAACATGAGGCAACGTTGCTAGATAGTCGTACTCAGCCTCTTATATTTACCGACTTCCGACCCAAAAACTGTCTCGTGGACCCCAATGAGGAGATTCACTTATAATTATCGTTAAAACAGTTAATTCTTCATGTTTCTTGGCAATAGTTAGGCGTCACAAACCAGTAAATACTATCCTCTGAGTACGACAATCTGGCAACGGTGACATGAGGAGGAATTAGAAGGAAAACTATGACGGAGGAGAATGAAAAAGAAACAAGAGAAGAATGAAAACAACAACATGGAATTAAAAGGAAAACTATGACGGAGGAGAATGAAAAAGAAACAAGAAAAGAATGAAAAACAACAACATGGAATTAGAAGGAAAACTATGACGGAGGAGAATGAAAAAAGAAACGAAATAAAAAAAAAACATGGAATTAGAAGGAAAACTATGACGGAGGAGAATGAAAAAGAAACAAGAGAAGAATGAAAAACAACAACATGGAATTAGAAGGAAAACTCTGACGGAGGAGAATGAAAAATATACAAAAGAAGAATGAAAACAACAACATGGAATTAAGAGGAAAACTATGACGGAGGAGAATGAAAAAGAAACAAGAGAAGAAGAATAAAAAAAAAAACAGGAAATGAGAAGGAAAACTATGCAGCAGGAGACGCAGGAGAATGAAAAAGAATGAAAAAAAAATAACATGACCTCAAAAACACCAAAACACGTCATCCGATGCTTCTTGAGATTAACTGAATTCTCAACACCATAAATATTGGCTTAGACTCCTTACTTTTACACACTCTTTAATTCCCTTCCGATCTCCTCTTCCTCAGGTCTCTGCACCACTCTTTATCTCTCCCCCCCCCTCCTCCTCCTCCTCTCCTCCTCCTCCTCCTCCTCCACCTCCTCGTCCACTTCCTCCGCTTCCTCCTCGCATTCCAGCCCCCTCAGTAAAGCCCCTCACGCTCAGGCCCACTTTACTTCGGCTCCGTAATTTACCTGAAGCATGAAACAGGTAATAGCGGGTCACTCAGGCCAGGTCACGCCAAGAATCACTACTGAAGGAGGAGGAGGAGGAGGAGATGGAGAAGGAAAAGAAGGAGGAGAAGGAGATACAGTGGAAACGGAGAAAGAAATGGAGAAGAAGGAAGAAGACAAGGAGGAGGAGAGAAAGTGGAAACGGAGAAAGAGGATGATGGGGGAGGAGATGGAGAAGGAGAAAGAGAAGGAAGAGAAGGAGGAGAAAGTGGAGACGGAGAACGAGGATGAGATGGGATAAAGCAGAGACTAAGGAAAGGAGGCAAAAGGGAAGATGAGAAAAGGGGGAATGAAAGGAAAAGTATAAGAGATAAGGAGGAAGAAGTGGAGGAGGAGGAGGAGGAAAGTGGAAACGGAGATAAAAAATATAAAAGGGTAGATAAAGTACGAAAGGAGGATAAGCGAAAAGAGAAGATGAGGAAGGAAGAACGAGAGAGAAATGATAAGAAAGAGGAATTAGGAAAAGAGAGAAGTAATAAAAGAAGTAACCGAGAACGAGAACGAGAATGAGATGAGAAGGGAAGTTTTGGAAAGTATTTAATATAGACCACGAAGAAGAGAGAAGAAAAAGAGACAAAATATATCCTTTCCCGAATCTATATATCCTTGAAAAGTTACCCCTCCCTTCCCCCCCTGCCCCCATCCCCCCCAACACACACCACCACCAGCCCCCCCCCCACACACACACACACCTCTGGCTTTGCTAACTAACTACAAACTTCACCGCACAAGCTAATGGCCCCCACGTGTCTGTACCCTGAGAGCTGTACTTCGGGGGATTTATCTTCTTGGCAACTCTTTTTTTTATAATAAGAGGCTAAGAAAGAGATTAGTGCCCCCTTTCCCGTCTCCCTCAATAACCCAAACTCGCCTCGTGTAGAATCAAGATATTTCACATTTTCTTCACTTTGGTCTCGTGAGAAAAATATTTACTCCTTACTCTGTCTCCTTCCTCGATCCTCGCTTAGAATCAGGATATTTCACTTCCATAACTCCCGCTATTAATATTAAAAGAGTATCAGTATAAATACTAGTATGAGAGGAGAGCGTAAAGGGTATAAAAAAAGCCTAAAACATGCCACTCTCTTATAGAAAACGGAAGGAACTGCAAAATGGAATACCTCAAAATTAAAGGGTGACTTGTTTTGATACTCGACTAGCGAAGGGAAGGAAGGAGGAAGGAGGTAATGCAAATGAATGAAGGCTACTCCAGACTCCAAATTGTAAACACACACACACACACACACACACACACACACACACACACACACACACACACACACACACTCACCAAACGCACAAACACTCGGCGGTCGTGTTGGCAAAGATCTGGTGCCTATGGGATTATGGCTTCAAAAAATACCGAATAAAAATAATATAATAAAAAGGGAAAGATTGTAAATGCAACGATAAAAGTTGTATCACGCGATAATATCAACGGACTCCGATGGATCACACGCTTTTCTGGGACCGACCAGCGGCGGTGAAGGTTGAAGGGGCAGAGGAGGGGGAAGGAGGGGGGCAGAGGGGGGGAAGAGGAAGGGAGAGGGGGACTAAGAGGGTTGAAGAAGGGAGAGGAGGGTAGAGGGGTAGAGGAAGGTAGAGGGGGAGTTATGGGAGGTAGAGGAAGGAAATGGAGGGGGGGGCGGTCAAACAAGGGGCAGAGGGGGGCAGAGGAAGGAAGGGGGGGCTAAATGGGTAGAGGAAGGGAGAGAGAAGGGGGATAACGGGACAGAGGAAGGGAGATAGAGGGGGGGGGGGGGATGCTGGAATTATATTTAGAACGCATGAGAACAAGGAGAGTTACCCGCTGGCGCCACGCTGGGATGGTACGGGGCCGTCCTCTTTACTGATCGGATGTTTTATTCCATGCTTTTATTTTTATTTTATTTTTGTATTTATCGATTTTGGAGCGTTTTTTTTTTTTAGTGTTCGTTTGTTTTTGTTTGCTGGTGTATTGATAGTTTCACATTATATCGTATCTTATTCTCTGCCTTGTATTTTTTTTCTTTTTTCTTCTTTGTTTTATTCTGCTATTTGTTTGTTTTTTTTAATTTTCCCATTTTTACATCTTTTTTCTTTTCTATCTGTTGTTTTTACTTCTTCTTTCTCATATGTTGCCAATATCACTATTCCTCTAATTTTTTTCGCCTATTTCGTATTTATATTTATTAAACCTTTACATTATTTACCTCATTTTTGTATTATTCCTCTGTTTCTTTACCCTTTGAAACTAAAAAGCACAGAACACCGAGATCTGGAGAGTCAAAAAAAAACAAAAAATCCTCACAAAAGAATTCCAATACCCCAAAAATATATATAAAAAACACGAGTCTCACCAAACAAAGGTACAAAAAAATAAAAAAATAAATAAAAAAAAGAGAAAAAGGATATATCACAAAACAGAGGTACAAAAAAAAAAGAGAAAGAAAGGAAATAATATCACAAAACAAAGGTACAAAAAACAATAAGAAATAAAAAAAGAGAGAAAGAAAGGAAATATCACCAAACAAAGATACAAGAAAAAAAAACTCGAGAACGGAAATAATAAAGTACCCCTCGATTTCTAGGCCAAGATTAATACTTCCCATTCGTGCCGCAGGGAAGAAAACGATGCAGGACCAAACAAATAGAAGATGAGGGATGGGGAACAATAGGGCTAAGGAGGAGAAGGGGAAGAGGGGAAGGAAGATGAAGGGGCACGGGAGGAAATGAGTCAATTGAAGGTGTGTTTTCTTTTTCCAGGTTCTCCATCAATATGTTTCGGTAGAGGAAGAAATAAAAAGATGAAGAGAAGGAAGAAAAGAGGGAAGGGGAAGGAGAAAGAGGGAAAAAGGGATGAAAGCAAATGAGGAAGAAGAAGAAGAGGGAATGATAGCAGGGAAAGGGGAAAATATGAATGGAGGGGAAAGATGAAAGAGAGAAAAGGAGAAGAGAAAGGGATGGGAAGGATAGGGGAAAGAAGGGGAGGGGAATATAGAGAAGGGGAAGAATGGAGATAGGAGGAGAAAGGAAAGAGGAAGAGGGGGAAGAAGAAAGAAGGGATTAACAGAGGAATGTAGAGAGAGCAGAAAAGAGAGAGGATGGCAAAGGGGAAGCGAAAACAAGGAAGGGAAAAGCGGGAGGGGAAAAGCGAAGGACAATGAAGGAAGATAAAGAGGAGAGAAAAAGAGGAGAGGGGAGGTGAAAGAGGGAAGGGAAATGAGATCAGGAACAGGGTGTGTGTGTGTGTGTGTGTGTGTGTGTGTCCACTAACCAGACTAACTATTGTGTTTGGCGAAGAGAAAAGAACTTACAAACAGACAAGGAAGAAAAATCATGTACGGTATTTACCAGAAACCCACAAACAAAGAAAGAAGGAATACAAAAAATAAATAAAAAGAAAGAAAGAACGCGAAAAGGAGGAGAAAGAAAGATGAAGAGAACAATAGAAGAGCAGAACGGAAAAATAAGTAACCCAATGAGACCAGCGGAGGAGAAAGAAAGGAAGAACAATAGACGAAAGAAGAAATAATATGAAGGGAAAAGAAGAAAAATGATGAATAAATGCTGAGACAAAAATATAAACAGCTCGCAGCAATGAGGACATGAAGAAATAAATGGAAATAATGAGAATAACCTTCGGGGAAAACAGGATAATAAGGCGAGCCAGTAAAATATTAGAAAAGCAATTGAGAATGAATAAATAACCAGAAACGACGCGAAAAAGAAATAGAGAAAAGAAACGATAATAGAAAAACAAGAGACAAAGTATACAGCTCCTAAGAAAATCCAGTTCCTGTATCTCCTCTATCTCCTCCCGAAATTGACCCCTCTTTCGGCCACCTCCTTGGATTATTTTTAGGAGCAGCGAGTAGCGGGTTTTTTTTTATTATTGTTTCCTTTTTTTGTGCCCTTGAGCTGTGTCCTTTGTTGTAGAAAAAAAACAATGACTGACAAAAAACAGTTAAGAAAAGAAAGATAATGAAATGAACGAATGAAAAGAATTGTACAGCTCAGACGAAACTCAAGTGCATGGAGCTAAAGATGAATATAAGGAAAGGAAATAAAGAGAAATGAGGGCGAAAGAATGAAAGAGTAAAGTCGAAAAGAACTAAATTGTGTAGAAAGTAAAATTATTAAGTGCAGAAAAGAGAAGAGGAGGAGGAGAAGGAGGAGGAGGAGGGGAAGAGAGATAGACCTACAGGAGAAAGAATCAAATTAAAAAAAGGAGACAGCTCAAGGGCACAAAAAAAGGAAACAATAATAAAAAAAAAAGCCAGCCACTCGCTGCTCCCAAAAAGAATCAAAAGAGGTGGCCGAAAGGGGGGTCAAAATAGACAAAAACAAGAGAAAAACAAGTAAATAAATAAACTGTCACATATATCACAACTTCACTCAGCAACTTCATGTACCAAACGCACGGCACACGGAGCGCTGATCACCTGTGCAGCGGATAATTAACGAGCGGAGTCACGGATTTTTTTTTTTTTTTTTTTTACGTCGTTGCCTGTTGCGCCGGTAGGCATCTTCCTGGTGGGGCCTGATGGTCGGCCCAAGGCTTCTTCCAAGTGGGGCCTGATGGTCGGCCCAGCCCGTTCTGGCGCAGGCGAGAGTTTATAGTGGCGCCATCTTGCATTGGCTCATGCTGCCCCCCGGAACTCGTTCTTGATTCGCTTGGACGGCTTCCTCTAGAGTCCGGGTTGATGGGTGGTCTTGAGGACAGCATGTGGGTAGTTTTAAGCCACTCGGCGGTGACTGAAAAATCCGAGTGGTAGCGTGGGGATTCGAACTCGCGTCGTCCATCACGCGGTGAATGTGAGCCCAGTATGCTACCACCTAACCTAACCTAACCTAACCTAACCTAACCTAACCTAACCTAACCTAACCTCCAATTTAATAACAGGTAGACTTCGTCATGATCTCCCTCTGCCCTCCCCTTCTCAGCATTCCATCCCGCTCTTTCTCTCTCTCATGCTCTCCCTCTCTCTCACTCTCCCCTCGCTTACCTCCCCCTCCTGTACCTTTAACCTGTCCAACCTCATTTTTCTCCCCTCACCTGCCTCCATTCTTCCTGTATACCCTCCCTCTCTCTCTCCCTCCCTCCCACTAGTATTTTCTTCCCGCGCCCGTTGGTAATAAAGCGTTTTTACCGCGTTCCCCTTTCTCGGGTTGGAAGCAAAAATCTAACCTTTGCATTTCAGATTACCAGTCCGTGTATTTCATTGGGGAACTTTCCATTTGCATCACTCAATCATGTAGTTGATCGAGAGACGACGCTTCTCCCTCCCTCCCTCCCCCCTGTGCGACCCTACTTAAACGTGACATTTAGAAACTTTGGCCGATTATGATCCAGAAACGTGCGGGTGTGGGTTCGGCGGGCGCGTGACTTTTCTTCTTTAACAGTTTACCTTTATTTTTTTTCTCTCCTTCCCCCACCTGTTTTCTCTTGGTCCGCGCGAAAATATTGTTTGTCGTCAACACCGCTTTTCAACCTGTCACCGCGCTGCCGTTTGTAATAGATGGATTGTGCGAGTGAGTGAGTGAGTCCGTGAGTGAGTGAGTGAATGTGTGTGTGGGAGAGTGAGGGAGGGAGGGAGAGGGGGAGGGAAGGAGTAGTGGAGGGAGAAGGGCTTATGGAGGGAGGCAGTGAACGGCAGGATTGGAGTAAGTGCATAGCGATAGTGTGTGTGTGTGTGTGTGTGTAACCAACCTAACACACCCTACAAACATCACCCCTCCATCAACACCTTACCCATATAATCACACCTCGGCACATTAACTAACACCTGTCACCCTCACACCTGCCTGCTGCTCCTCTACGGCAATTAACAACACGCACCAGACACCTGACACCCTTAATGAATTACCTTGTTCTCACCTGCCCTAAACTACCGCCATTAACGCCACCTGGAATTAATGCGAGATGAAATGTGTGACCCGCTTCCGTTTTGGTGAGGTAACGAAGGAGTACTCTCTCTCTCTCTCTCTCTCTGGTTATTTTTTTTCACTGATGTTGCTAGATTTATTTTTCCTCTGTTTATTTTCACCTATTTCGTACATATATTTCTTAAGGCCTTACATTATTTTCCTTACTTTTTATTTAATTTTTCTATTCTGCTTTTCTTCGTGACAGAAACGCTTAAAGATAACGTTCTGGAGGCTAAAGAAAATAAGAAAATGCTCATAAAAGAATATTCATACTCAAAAAAAAATATATATAAACACATGTCCCCGAAACACAAATGTAGAAAAACGCGAAAGAAGGAAAATAATAAAGTAGCCCGTCGATTTGAACGCCGAGATTGGTACTTTCCATTCAACGGCGAGATTGATACTTTCCATTCAACGCCGAGATTGATACTTTCCATTCAACGCCGAGATTGATACTTTCCATTCAACGGCGAGATTGATACTTTCCATTCAACGGCGAGATTGATACTTTCCATTCAACGGCGAGATTAATACTTTCCATTCAACGGCGAGATTAATACTTTCCATTCAACGGCGAGATTGATACTTTCCATTCAACGCAGAGATTAATACTTTCCATTCAACGGCGAGATTGATACTTTCCATTCAACGGCGAGATTGATACTTTCCATTCAACGCCGAGATTGATACTTTCCATTCAACGGCGAGATTGATACTTTCCATTCAACGCCGAGATTGATACTTTCCATTCAACGGCGAGATTGATACTTTCCATTCAACGCCGAGATTGATACTTTCCATTCGTGCTGCAGAACAGTCCGTAGGCGGCGGCACACCCACCCACACGCTCCCTTCAAATACATAAAAATAAACAAAACCAGACACTATTGCACGAAGCTCGTTGACTAATAATAAAAAGGTTTTCCTCCAACGAAGCTTAGCGAACAAAAGTATTTAATTTGTGAGTGTTGCATATATTTATTTTTCAACTATTCAAAATTTTATGCGTGTGTACGTAAACATATTTATTTTTGCACGATTCCAGATTTTATTTCCTTTGTTTGTTCGTTTGTGTGAAGCTTCACGTAAAAACACAACAACAACACAACGTTTTAATTTCCAGCATCTCGAAAAAGCAGCGTTGAAAAGAGATCGACGCTGCACGGAGGATCAAAGGAGACAAGTCCGCCAACACGTGAAGGATTCCAAGAAGTCTATATAAACCTTCAATACTTTTCCCCCGTTATATACCAATCAACTCCCATAAAAAAAAAATTCCCTTGTATCACCCTTTCCATGTTTATTCACCACATTTATCCCCACGAGGCGGATTATTTGTACTATTTATATATGCCTCAGCCCACACCTCTTGCGCCATCAATAAGTATACCTAACTTCCATCAAAACCCTTCTCTTCTGTGAGCCTTCCAGTGTTAATTCATCATATTTATCCACATGTGACGGATTCTGAGGACTGTATGTAGATGCCTCAGCCCCCACCTCTTGTCCCATCTATAAGTATACCTAAGTTCCATCAAAACCCTTCTCCTCTATCAGTCTTCCAGTGTTAATTCATCACACTATATATAAACGCCTCAGTCCTCACCTCTTGCCCCATCTATACATCTATCTATCTATCATGCAGTCTTTCCTTCCTAATTCATCATATATATCCTTTTCTCTCTCTTCTAAACCAGTCACTGCAGTAGCTCACATATGCCATACAAATCAATCTTTTTCCTATTATGGTAAGTCGTAAGTAGTACAAAGGTAAGTATAGTTAAGTTAGTATAAGGAATTTCTCTCCAGTGTAAGGTGGTGGACGTTGCATAATTCCCTCCTTACTCTGAATTACTAACAAGAGAGAGAGAGAGAGAGGGAGGGGAAAAAAAACGCTGCTGTAAAAATGCATGGAAAGTTTAATGCAATAATGAGCAAAAGAAGAACAGGAGGGAGGGAAGGAAGAATAAGCGAAAGAGTGTTGTTGTTAATAAGTGAATCGCGCGTCACAAAAATGAAACCTTTACCTCAGTACTAAATTATCCACGCCATGAAATACTCACAGACAAAGGATGATGAGAGAGGGAGAGAGAGGAGAGGTACACACACGCACACGCACACACACGCGCGCGCACACACACACACACACACACACACACACACACACACACACACACTTCCTGCCTACACTCCCCTTTCCTTCCCTTCTCTTCCCCTCATCTTCTTCTCTCTAGTTATGCATCTCACTCGCATTCCCTTACATCTTTTCCCTTATTCCTCCCTCCTCTCCCTTCCTTATCCTTTATCTCCTTCCCTTCCTCCACTATCCGTCATCTCCCTTCCTTCTCTCCTTTATCTTCCCTCCGTCATCTATCTCTTATCCTCTCCCTCCTTCCTTTCTTTTTTTCTCTCCTCTTATCCTTTCTCTCCCTCCTTCTGTACTGTTTACCCATTCCCTACTCTTTCCTCTGTTTCCTTCCTTTTTCCTCCCTTCCCTCCACACACACACACACACACACACACACACGTTACAGAGGCGTTCAGAAATACGGTGAGGGAAGGAACGGTGGCGTCTCCTTTAATCCCCGGCGGGAGTCAAAAGATGCAATTGCCGCGGCCAGGTGAAGGCGAGCAGGTGAGAAGGGCGAACGAGCACCTGTTGACACCCGGGGCTATTTGCACGCCGCCGACGCTTGGTGGAGGGAGGGAGGCAGCAGGAAGGGAGGGAGGGAGGGGAAGGAGGCTACAGGGAGGGAGTGATAGGTATGGTGAGGAAGGCAAAGGAAAGAAGGAGGAGGGGAGAGGGGGGAAAGAAGGAAGGAAGGATGAGGGGGGGAAGAAGGAAGAAGGGAGAGGAGAATACAGGGAAGGAAGGGGAGGGGATGCTTAGGGAAGGAGAGAGAGTGAGGGAGAAGAAAAGGGAGAATGGGGAGGGAAAGAAGGAGGGAGGAGGAGGCAGGGAAGGAGGGAGAAAGGGAAGTTTGGGGAGGAAAAGAAAAAAGGTAATGTAGGGAGTGGAGAAAGAAGAGAGGAGAGAAAAGAAAGGGAGGTAAAAAGAAGCGAGCGAGGGAGAAAAAAGAAGTTAAGGGAGGAATGGAGAAAGGTTAACGTAGGAAGAGGAGGGAGAAAGGAAGAACACGAGGAGAAAAAAGGGGGGGGGGGTAAAAAGTAGAGAGGGAGGGAAATAGAGTAAAAGTCAAATAAGGGAGAAGATAAAAAAGGGAGGAAGAAAGTGAAAGAGGGGGTAAGTAAACAGTAGAGAGTGAGGGAGATAAAGGATAAGGAAGGGATGAAAAGAAAGGAAGGAAGGAGGGAGAGAGAGGATAAAGGAAAGGAGAGGAGGAGGGAGATATCGGATAAGGGAGGAAGGGAAGGAAATAAAGAACAGGGAAGGGAGAGACAGGAGGAGGGAGGGAATAAGGGAGATGATGAAAGAGGGGATATGAGGGAGATGAATAACCAGAGAGTAAAAGATGAGGGGAAGGAGAAGGGAAAGGGAGAGTGTGTGTACGTGTGTGTGTGTGTGTGTGTGTGTGTGTGTGTGTGTGTGTGTGTGTGTGTAGGGGAGGGAATAGCTGGATAAGGAAAGGAAAAATGACTCAGATGATGAAAAAAAAGTTGAGAGAGAGAGAGAGAGAGAGAGAGAGAGAGAGAGAGAAAAGAGAGAGAGAGAGAGAGAGAGAGAGAGAGAGAGAAGAATGAAAGCGAGTGTGGGAGAGAGGAAAAAAAAAAAAGGCGAGTCGAGGGAAGAAAAGATGGGGATAAGAAAAATGAGAATGGTGAAAAAGGGAGGAGGAGGAGGAGGAGGAGGAGGAGGAAGAGGAGGGACTTCGGCGCCATATAAACCTCCTCTCCTTCCTTTCTCTCTCTCTCTCTTCTTTTATTCTCCTCCTCCTCCTCCTCCTCCTCCTCTCTTCCTCTTCCTCCTCTTCTTCTTTACCTTCACTTACCTAATTCTTTACCTTCTTCCCTCTTTACGACTTCCTCTTCCCTTCTCTCTTTCAAATTTAATCTCTCCCCTCCTCCTCCTCCATCTCTCTCTCCTTCCTCTTACAACTCCTTATTCTCTTTTTCACCTCCTCTTACCTCTTCATTTATCTCCCTATGTTCTCTTTCCCTTTCCTCCCGCCCTCTACTTCCTCACCTTCTCTCCTCCATCTCTCCTTTCTTCCTCTTTACGTATGTTTATATTTTCTTTACTTCGTCTTCAGTATGTATTTCTCTTCCTTTTTTTCCTATTTCTTCCATTCGTTTCCTTTCCTTTCCTTTATGCCTTCTTTTTATCCTTCCTCTAAGTTACTTCCTTTGTTTTTTTCCCTTCTGTCGTTTTACTCATTTTCTCTCTCTCTCTCTCTCTCTCTCTCTCTCTCTCTCTCTCTTCTTTCCTTTGTCTCCCTTGTCCCCTCTCTCATTTCCTCCATTTCCTCCGATGTATTAGACCTGTATTTCTCTTCTACTTCTTTATCATTTCTTCCTCTCTTTCTCCTCTTTCTTCATTCCTTTTTCTCCTCTTTTCACTCATTATTTTCCTCTACATCTTCTAGGCTCGTTTCTTTTCCCTTTTCTTTCCACTTTCTTCTAGTTTCTCTCCCACATTAGTTACCTTCTTTCTATGACTCCCTTTCTTTCCCTTCCCTCTTTTTCCTCTTCTTCTCCCTTCATCTCCCTCCTTAAACTTCCTCTTCTTTTCTCCTCCCTCATGTTTCATCTCTTCTTCCTTTCTTCCCTTCACTATTTTTTTCATCTCTCCTTCTTTTCCCCCCATTTCTTCCTCTCGTTTCCTTCCTTTCTTTCCCTCCTCCTAACTTCCCCGAGGTGTTGTGTATGTTGAATTCTCTCCTCCCTCATTTTCCTCTCCTTCCTTCTATCGTTTTATCCCTTTCTTCTCTCTCCCCTTTCCCCCCTTTTTCTTTCCCTCCTAACTTCCCTTCTTCTTCCCTCCCCATTTTTCCTATTCTTACCTTCTTTCTACTACTACTTTCTACTACAACTTTTCTTTCTCATCTTTTCCTTCCTTTTCTTTCCCTCCTTCTAACTTCCCCGAGGTGTTGACTTCCGTTGTTTCCTGCCGACACGAAGTTGCCCTTTTGTTTTTACTGTGCCTCGGCTTTCTGTTTTATCTGCTCCATTTGTTTTACCATTATATATTTTCACCTTCTTGGAATGCGTTGCTTGTTGCGTCTCTCCTTGGAATACATATTGTTTTTTTTTCTTTCCCTTGACCATAAGAGTAATGATAGTGAGTGTAATGAGAGTAACACTGTCAATGCTTATAGCAGTAATAGTAGAGGAGGAGGAGGAGGAGGAGGAGGAGTAATAGGAAGAGAGGAGGAATAGGAGGAGGAAGAAAAAGAGAAGGAAAATGAGAAGGTATTGCCCAAATGATAACATATACACTAATAATAAAAATAAATTATCATGTTAACAAATAAAAACAAATAAATAAAAATAAATAACAATAACAACATAACATCCCACACACAGACAAAGTCCCCATCATAATTACGCCCGCCTGGACTTTCCGGAGCCTGGCAGATGTTATCCCGCTCAGGTCGCGCAATCAGACCAATTACTGGGACGCAAATGCTAAGAGTATGACGTTCTTAAGCCTCACCCAGCACACATAAGAGCGTTGGTGGCCAGCATACGCGCCGTCACGTAGAAAGACCCGACTCCAGTATCTTTGGGTCATTTTCTTTCCCCTTCCTCCTTTTCCTCCTCTTCATCGCCTTTCCTTTCCCCATTAACCTTCTCATTTCTCCTCCCTCCTTTTCCTCCTCTTCATCACTTCTTCCCCTTCATCTTTATTGTTTCTCCTCTCTCCTTCTCCTCCTTCTCCTCTTCCTTTCTCATACAGTTCATAAAATACGGAGAAATGTTAAAGGTCGAAACTCTCATATGCTAGACCTTCGACTTCCTGTATCAGGCGAACGGTGGCGGTCTGCATGCGCCCCGCTACAAAGAAGGATTCAACTCCACTATCACGATATCCTCTTATGCATCTCATAAAATACGGGGAAATGTTGAAGGTCGAAATGCTCATATGCCAGACCGTCGACTTTCTGGAGACATTTTCTTAAACATTTCGGAACCAACACACACACATTAGACAAGGGTTTCGTAGCATTTCCGGGTACTTCCACGGGTGCTATCATGACCCTGGTGGTAGTTTATGGATGCTTCTGTACCGTGAAAGTAAAAAAACACTCAAGAAAGCCGTATTGATCTTCGTCTCGGCCTTTGGAAATAGTAGTTGAAGGAAGCGTCGGAGAGTGCTGACCCTGTATCGCGCGAGCAGGCTGATTCTCATGCACACCTTCACGTCGAGTCATGAGGTCCACTTTTCACGGCGCTCATAAATCCTCTGGCGCCAACCCTCGTGCCAAGGTGACTGCGTAATTCAGGTGAGCGAAGGTGAGGTGAAGGTGACGCAAACAGGCGCCTCCGAATTGATAGTGGAAGGTGAAATTATGTTATCATCGCGGGAGAGAAATTTCAAAGTATTGGCGGCGAGAAATATCGAGGAGAGAGATTCTGACGGCGGCGGCGGCGGCGGTGAAAAATATCGAAGTATTGGATGTAACGAAAGAGTGGAGGAGATGAGTAATGAGAGGAGGAGGAGAAAAGAAAGAAAGCAAGAAGACGGAAGGAACAAAGGAAGAGAAAATGTATTAGTGGGAAAAAGGGAAAAGGAAAGTTGGCGAGATGAGAAGGCCGAAGAATGAAGAGAAGGAGAGCTCCCCGATAGTCTGAAGAGGAGGACGAGGTGGAGGAAGAGGAAGACGAGGAAGAGAAGGAAGGGCGGGAAAAGGATAAAAATGTGAGAATGAATGAAAAAGAAGCTAAAAGAGGACAAAATGAAAGAAACTAAAATAGAAAAAAAGTAAAACAAGACTGAACGAAAAAGAGAAAACACTCCACACTAAACAGTTCCCAAATTAAGAGACTATACACCTGCGGACACCCAGAAAGGAAGATGGACAGGTGGACAGACAGGCAGGGAGGGAGGCAGGCAGACAGACAGACACGCTCCCCACTCATCACCTACGCCCTCCGCTTCCCCCTCCCATTCCTCTCCACCTCCCTTTCCATACCCTTCCAATCTTTTCTACTCTTCCTTTCTATCCCTTCTCACTTCCTCTGACGGTCCTTTCCATTCCCTTCTTCCATAATGTGTCACAACCTTCCTGTCTCCCCTTCCAACGCCTTCCATCTCTATCCACCTCCGCTTCCACCTTTTCCTAATCTCCTTTACCATCCCTTTCCACCTCTCCTTCGATACCCTTCCATCCCCTTCTTCCATACCGTATAACCCCTTTCCTGCCTCCCTTCCACCGCCTCCTATCCCCATCCATTTCCAAACTCCCTTTTCTATCCTCTCCCACACAGTCCACCTCTCATTTCATCCACCTCCACTCGCACACCTTTCATACCATACCACACCCTTCCTGAATCCTCTTCCGGCGCCTTCCAACGCCTTCCGACCCCTTCCACCTCCCCTTCCACCCCTTTCCGGCTCCCTCACGCCCACGCAGCCCCGCCGGAGAGGAATGAAGGGCAGTGAAGCGTGCATTCCGAAGGGTCTTGACGCAAATGAGATGCTACACTCCCTAAATTAAAGTTAGGTAAAAGAGGAGAACCACATTTACTCTGGACTCAGTTGCTTGATTTTCTCCTACTTTAACTGGTTTACTTTTTCTCTCTGGGTATTTTAGGTTTACTTTTTTTTTCTCCTTTTGAATTGTATGTAATCTTAAAAAAAAAACTATTCCTCACTGATTATCTTATTATCAGCCTTTTTCTTCTTTTCTAGGAACTATACTTTTCGTTTGTGTTGTATTCTTAAAACTGTTATTATTGTATTTATTTGTATCAACCTTTTTTTTCTTTCTTCTTTAGTGTCTTCCTAATGTCATTTTCATCAGTATCTATATTGAGGTTTTTTTTCTCTATCTTCTTCTTTCCTACAACTTAAAGTCCTTCACGATGGGAGTATCAGGATGCCTTTCTAACCAAACCTGATCTTCACCATTTATTTCTCGTACGAGCAGCAAGTCTTAACATATTTCCGGCTTAGTTTGCCCTTGACTTTCCTCCTAGAGCGTGGAAAAAATTATCTATGTTAAATATTTAGTCCTGCATCCTTCCTACGCCTTCCTATCATTGCTATTACACTAACTCGGTTCTTAAAATGAGGCTGCGCGATGATGATAAAATACGAGTGATTATATTTTTCCGAATGACGAAACCGCCCTGCAGCAGATTCCCCACTGAAATAATTGATGACACAGGGTAGGGTACGCTGATTAACCTCCAATAATGAAAAGGTAGAAAAGAAAATACATATATACAGGAGGTTTCCGATAGGTCACAAATTAAACTTTCTCCAATCAATGTTTTTCAGATTAACTCCCCACCCAAGATGAACCTCCCTTTTGACCACTCTTCTCTATTTTTTTTTTTATAGGGGAAGTGTTCAGCAGGCTTCTTTTTTCATATCTGTTCGCCCTAGAGTTGCTTTCTTTATCGTAGAAAAAAAAACACGTAACTTATAAGAAAAGATAAATGTCAAGCTCATCTCTCTCTCTCTCTCTCTCTCTCTCTCTCTCTCTCTCTCTCTCTCTCTCTCGTGCTTACTTCCAATCAGGCAAAATGGGGCTTCAATAACGAGTCAGAATCCATCAAAACCTATTACACTATTCGGTGCTTAAAATACAGGTATGTGCATTCTGGGAGCAAGGCGAACCGGTGTATTGTAGGGGAGCCATGAATCAAGGTATGGTGGAGTGCATGGGGTAGTGGTGGTGGTGGTGGTGGTGGTGGAGATGGGTGGAGCAATCAATACATACATAGGGAAGAGAGAGAGAGAGATAGAGAGAGAGAGAGAGAGAGAGTATTAATGTGACTTTTCTACTAACTTATGTCCCTCTCTCTCTCTCTCTCTCTCTCTCTCTCTCTCTCTCTCTCTCTCTCTCTCAAACCTCAGACGTCACCGAGTGCCTCTTCTTTCCACTCGAGAGCAGGAAGCCGGAAAGAGGACGCTGAAGGAAGAGGAGGAAGAGGAAGAGGAGGAGGAAGAGGAGGAAGAGGATAACGAAAAAATTGGGAAAGGAATGAGAGGTGAGAGTAAATAAATTATGGAAGAGGGTAGAAGCATGTGAGAGAGAGAGAGAGAGAGAGAGAGAGAGAGAGAGAGAGAGAGAGAGAGAGAGAGAGAGAGAGAGAGAATTAAACTTCCTAGCACCATTCACCTCATCAATTAGATCCTTCCTCTTCTTCCCTCCTCCTCCTTCCTTCCTTCCTTCCTTTACCTCCTTCCTTTCTCTCCCTCCATTATCTTCCTTACTCTCACCCTCTCTTTTCATCCCTTCTTGTCCTTCCCTTTTTCCTTCCCTCCCCTTCATACTTCCCTTTCCTCCACCTTCTTGCTCTTCCTTCATTCCCTCAACTGCCCTTCCTCTCCCTTCCCTCCCCTTACTCCCCTCCTTTCCATCCCCCTTCCATCTCCACCGTACCTTCTGTCACCCTCCTTTCTTCCCTTCCTTTCCCTCTTCCTTCTCTTCCCTCGCCTCCCTCCCCCCTCCCGCTAACCAGAGTCTCGCAGATTCTCGGTAGCGTCGACATGGCCCCAAGGAATATTTTTCCCGACCCCTGACCAGAAAGGTGGAAAATTTGGTGCCTCCACTCTCCATTTTCTGTCTCCCCGTGCGTGAGGAATGGCCGGGAATAAAAGGAGGGAATGGAGGAGTGGGGAATGGGAACTGAAGGAATGTTATGGAGAGAATGGAGACGGGGGGGAAAAATACGGCGGGGAAAAGAGCGAAGAAGCGCCGTCGTGGGTTAGTGGATAGTGGTGGTGAGCCTGGCGAGGTATTTTCCGGGGACTTATTTCATCATTACCATCATTAGGATTATTGTCATTATTATTGTTATCGTTATTGTTATTATGATTCCTAACTTCATTATCACTGGTTTTAGACTTGATCCACTGCCACAAACATAGGTAATCAGAGGTTGGGATTTGTTAAAGTACACACACACACACATAAACACACACACATACAATCACCAATCTTATTATTATTATTATTATTATTATTATTATTATTATTGTTATTGTTATTGCCATTCCAATCATCATTATTATTGGTTTTAGACTTAATCCAGTAACATAAACAACACACACACACACACACACACACACACACACACACACACACACAAACACACACATTATTACAACTATTCTTATTATCATTATTATCACTCTTCCTATTATTGTTACTGTTATTAGACTTGATCTCTTGCCACAAATGGAAGTAATCATTAGTTGGGATTTAGTACACACACACACACACACACACACACACACACACACACACACACACACTCACACATACATACACACATACACATTTACCTGCACACAATCAAGCATGCAATGTCATATGCGTACATCCAATTACACCGGTCCGCATACGCCAAATCCTGTATCTGATTATGAGAGAGAGAGAGAGAGAGAGAGAGAGAGAGAGAGAGAGAGAGAGAGAGAGAGAGAGAGAGAGAGAGAGAGAGAGAGAGAGAGAGTCGAAACAAGTCACAAGAGAATAGAGACATCGGAGAGGGTTCAAAAGGAGGGAGGGAGAGAGGGAGAGAGCAAGAAAAGAGAGAATAGGAAAGAGACAGAGAAAGAGGGAGAGAAAGAGGGAGCGAGAAAGCGTGGGAGAGAAGGAAGAAGAAAAGAGGATGTAGAACTTTCACGAGACCCAAAATATGAGAGCAGGAGACATTGAGAGACACGCAGACAGATAAAGAAGAAAGAAAAAAAAAGAATAAAAAGAGAGGAGAAAGAGGAGACAGCCGCGAGGTCATGTCATGGGTGAGGATGAATCGGTGGGCCGGGACGGGGTTCGAAGCACTGGCGAGGCGGTGATCGAGACAATGAAGCCGCCATCACGGAACAAAACCGAGGCAGGTCCGTCCTTTTTTCAGCGTCCGCGCAGCCACCATAATCTATTATCGCATCCTTTCAAAGCCAACATTCTCATGCAAATAGGGAGCGCGCGTCTTGCCTCCCATGCCCTCCAGATACTTACTCACCCGCCCCCCCTAGCCCCCCCGACCTCCCGCCCCCACCCCTTGACCCCCACTTCCCCAACCCCTAATCCCTTACCCTACCCCGACCCCCCCCATATCACTAGTCATACCGCCCCCTTCTCTTCTTCCTCCTGCTTCTTCTCTTGCTTTTCCTCCTCCTCCTCCTCCTCCTCCTCCTCCTCCTTCTCCTCCTCCTGCTGCTGCTACAACTTCTGATACTCCTTTCATGCCTTTTTCTTCCTCTAGGCCTCATCGTCTACATCGTAATTATTCTTTTTCAACCCATTTATTTTTTTTGTCTTCTTCACTTTTCGTTTTCGTTTTCCAATCGTCTCTTTTTTTACCTTTCTCCTTTCCTTCTTTCTCGCTTTGCACCTATTCGTTTTTCTCCTATTTCTACTCTGTCATCTTCATCTTCCTCCTCCTCTTCCTCCTCCTCCTCCTCCTCCCCCTCCTCCCTCTTCCTATTCTTCTCAACTCGTCTTTCATTTTCATCATCATCTTCTTGAGTTTCTTTCCAAGTTTTATTTATTTCCTTTCGTTCATATTTTTCTCTTCTTGTCTTCAGCCTCTTTGGGAGTTTCATTCACCCTTTTTCTTTCTTTCCTTCTTTCTTTCTCGCCAGCTTGTTTTCTTTCCTTGCTCTCCTTATCTTGCTAAGCTTTCTTGCTCTTCCTCTTTCATTTACTGGACCTCTTTCTCAACCTCCCAACCTTCTCTTCACCTCCTCCACTTCTTTTTCGTATTTTCGTCTGTTTTCTGGAGAGCGACTTTTCTCTTCCTCTTGTTTAACTAAATTTATCAACTTTTACTTCAATTTCTATTTGCATACAATTTTTTCAGCTACAGCATCCCAATCGCCTTATATTCGTTATTTATATCCTCTACAGACAATATTTCTTCATTATTTTCTAGTTCAAATGCGAAGCAGAATCTGACTATGTTCTCAGGATCAGTATTTTTCAATCATGATTTCTCGAACTCTCGCTGCTTTATTTTCCTCCTTTCTTATCCTTTCCCTCCTCCCCTCCTCCTCCTTCTCCTCCTCTTGTTTATACTCTTCCTGTTTCTCCTCTCGCTTCCTGCTTTTCCTACATTTGCTCTTTTTTTCCACGGAATTTATGGCTTTTCCCCTTTATTCCTCCGTCCTACCTTCGTTCTTTATCTTCAAGTCCTTCCTCTCTTTTCTCTTCTCCCTGCTTCTCATCCATTCTCTTTTCGCCTCTTCGTCTTTTCTTTTTCTTCATTTTTCTTCTCTCTGGCATATTCCCTTCCTTCGCTTCCCTTCCCTTTCGTCTAATTCCCTCTTTCCATCCTCATATATTTGGCCTCATCTTCCTCCTCATCCCTCTCTTCGTGCGATAATTTGCTGAAGGACGCGAACAAACTACATTTCAGTATATTCTTAAACACACACTCACCAAAAAAACCCGTTGACTTCTAACCAGGATATACCTTCTCGTTTTTGTCTCTTTATGTGTGAAAGAGGGAATGTGTGTGTGTCTGTGTGTGTGTGTGTGTGTGTGTGCGCGTCATCTATACAGACATTACAATCATCACCATCTGCAATAGCTCTTTCCCACTCACCACCATCACCATCACCACCACTACCACCACCACCACCAGCGCCAGGGAAGGTCACGGAGGGGTCAGCGGACACATTGATCGCTGGACTAATGGTGATGAGCAGCGTAATGAGGTGTAATGAAGGGCGGAATATATTCATCCTTCGCACCGTGGTAAATACTGTGTGCATGTGTGTTTGTTTTTGTGTGTGGGGGGGGGGAGGGGGAGGAAGGTTGCCTGTGTGTGTGTGAGGGGGGGGGGAGGGGGGGTTGGTGGGCTATGTTGTGTTGTGTGTTTTCTGTGTTTTCTTTTTAGAGTTTTCAGTTTCCTCATTATGTTCACACTTTCTTCCCCATCCACCTCATTTGTGTATCCTTCTCTTCCTCCTCCTTTTTTCCACTTATCCTTCTCTTCCTGTTCTTCCTCTTTTTACTCCTTCACCCTTTCTTCCCTTTCCACGTTCTTTCCTTGCTTTCCATCTCATCCATTTTTGCATATCATTACCTCAGTTTCCCCTTCTCTTCCTCTCTCTTTTCATAATCACCTTCCCCTCCTCCTCCTCCTCCTCCTCCTCTTATATTTAACCTCCGCACCGTGACAGCAGAAAGAGGGCACCTGCATCAATAACTAACAGGTAAACATCAGTCAATTACAAGGTGTTGATTATGACGTTCTATTGATCGCGTTTCTTTGTATCCAACGAAGAGGAGAGTGTGCCGGGAGCATTATCATAACAAAGCTTAGAGGAGCAATGGGGCCGGAACGGTTTGTCATTTTGCGAGCTGTGTTTATGTAGGTCAGTCGCCGAAGTGGTGTGTGTGTGTGTGTGTGTGTGTGTGTGTGTGTGTGTGTGTGTGTGATCAGTTCATAGCATCCGTCACCTTCAACAAACAGTAAAGTTCGAGTTTCATTTTCATTAACAACATACAAGGTTTTAATGTAACAATACTGACCAACTTTTATTTCGTACATTTGCTTCACTTAATTTCTCTTTGTATTTCTCTAAGCTTTTTTGTCGTCCACTTCCACCGTGTTTTAGTGGTTCAGATCTATTATTTGCATATTTTCTCTCTTTAATTATTTTTCTGTGGTTTTCTAAGTTTTCTTCTTCTTCCACCGTGATTTAGTCTTTTTTATTCCATTTTTTAACTTGTATATAACATCTGGGCTTATATATTTAACTTTTCAGCTCTTTTTGTTTCCCTCATAAGCCGTTTACTCCATTTTTATGACTTTTATCCCACTGTAAGGTTTTCAAGACACGTAACTACATTACGTAAGTTTTCTTTTTACACAAATCCGTTTTTACTGTAGTTATTTTCCGTTTTCTCCACTTAATGCTTTGGGCTTTTTTTCATTCCTCCTTATTTATTTCAGGTTTTGCTCCATCTTCTGTTTGCGACCAATCTTCCTCTCTCTCTCTCTCTCTCTCTCTCTCTCTCTCTCTCTCTCTCTCTCTCTCTCTCTCTCTCTCTCTCTCTCTCTCTCTCTCTCTCTCTCTCTCTCTCTCTCTCTCTCTCTCTTTTTCACCACCAGCTAAAAACTACTGCTTCACACGTTATTAATATCTTTTCATCAACACGATATTTTTTTTCTCCTTTCCTGCGCTGTGAATTGCACCTAACATATTTTCTTTCTTTTTTTCCATTCGGGGCTCGGCTAGAAATATTAACAAAAAACCCACTCCCGTTCTTTATTATTAATCGTGTGTGTATCTAATTACAGTTCATATCCAGTATTGGTGAAGCGAAACATGTAATATAAAAACAAAAAAAAAGGCTCGTTCATGTGGATTTGGTCCTTTGACAAACGAGAATTAAAACTCATCAAATTAATGCCGGGCTTTCAAAACAACGTAGCCTTTTTTTTGGGGGGGGTTGTTTGCGTGTGTGTGTGTGTGTGTGTGTGTGTGTGTGTGTGTGTGTGTGTGTGTGTGTGTGTACCTTATGCAAACGGGTCGACTAATATCGCCCTCAATCATGAACAACAAGAACACTCTTATAACATTTACTTACATTTCTATTAAAACATGAACAGCAAAAACGAAACATATTAAACAAAACGTGGAAAAAAATTAGACCCGGGGAAAAGAAAACACCAATGAAAGAAAAGAGGCAGAAAACGAAAGGAGGAAGGAGGAGAGACAGAATAGGCAGAGATGAGAAAAATAACAAATGAAAGAAGAGAAAATCCAGAAGTAGGCCTACAAAGAAAAATATAAACGAGGTTGTTTGTGTTTATACCTAAAAAAAAAAAAGGAAAAGCAGCAAGATGGTGACGATGATGAAGAGGAACATGAAGAAAATTCACAAGAACAAAAAAAGAAAAAAAAAGAGGGGGAGAGGAGGAATGGGAAGACGAGGAGAAAGACGATGACAACGAGAACAAAATGACGATGATGAAGAATAACAAGAACAAAATGAACAAAAAACAAAAGGACGAGAAAGAGGAGACAAGGAGAAAAAAGGAGAGGAGAAAGACGAGGGATACAAGAAACAAAATGAAAGAGAAGTACAAGAAGTAGGAGAAGGAGGATTAAGATGTAGCAGAAGAGGAAGAAGAGGAGGAGGAGGAGGAGGAGGAGGAGGTGAAGGAGGAAGGTCTTAGCTAAGTCACCAATCTCCTAATCTCCTTTTCGATCCGGTTCTGGCTTTCAGCTCCCCGAAGACCAGTGGCTTAGGGAAGGAGAAGGAAGGCGCCGTAGAGGGAAGAAAGGGGGAGGGAGGGGGGAGTTTTGTAGGGCGGATGTAGGAGCAGCAGTAGTAGAAAGTGACAGAAGGAGTTGGAAAGGAGAAGTAACAGAAGGAGTTGGAAAGGAGAAGTAACAGAAGGAGTTGGAAAGAGAAGTAACAGAAGGAGTTGGAAAGGAGAAGTAACAGAAGGAGTTGGAAAGGAGAAGTAACAGAAGGAGTTGGAAAGGAGAAGTGACAGAAGGAGTTGGAAAGGAGAAGTGACAGAAGGAGTTGGAAAGGAGAAGTGACAGAAGGAGTTGGAAAGGAGAAGTGACAGAAGGAGTTGGAAAGGAGAAGTGACAGAAGGAGTTGGAAAGGAGAAGTGACAGAAGGAGTTGGAAAGGAGAAGTGATAGAAGGAGTTGGAAAGGAGAAGTGATAGAAGGAGTTGGAAAGGAGAAGTGATAGAAGGAGTTGGAAAGGAGAAGTGATAGAAGGAGTTGGAAAGGAGAAGTAACAGAAGGAGTTGGAAAGGAGAAGTGACAGAAGGAGTTGGAAAGGAGAAGTGACAGAAGGAGTTGGAAAGGAGAAGTGATAGAAGGAGTTGGAGAGAAGAAGTGATAGAAGGAGTTGGAAAGGAGAAGTGATAGAAGGAGTTGGAAAGGAGAAGTGACAGAAGGAGTTGGAAAGGAGAAGTGACAGAAGGAGTTGGAAAGGAGAAGTAACAGAAGGAGTTGGAAAGGAGAAGTAACAGAAGGAGTTGGAAAGGAGAAGTGATAGAAGGAGTTGGAAAGGAGAAGTGACAGAAGGAGTTGGAAAGGAGAAGTAACAGAAGGAGTTGGAAAGGAGAAGTAACAGAAGGAGTTGGAAAGGAGGAGGAAGGCGCCTGTCGGGTTTTAGGGGGGGGGGGGAGAATAGGGAGCTTGTGGGGCGGGTGCAGCAGCAGCAGTCGTAGGGAGCAACACAAGCAGTTGAAACAAAAATAGCAGCAATTTGACGAGCATTTTAGGCAGTTTATCGGACATTTTCAGCAGTCTATCACACATTTTTTAGCTGAGTATCGGACTTTTAAGCAATTTGTCAGACATTTTTCTACATTCAGCAAAACGGACACCCGAACACACATGGATGCCTCTTTGAAGGACGTGACGACAAGGTTGATCAACGAGGACATGAAGAAGGTCTGAAGTGGAGTACCTCGAGGGGATACGATGCTATCTTCTCAGGGGCTCGGAATAAAGGTTGCTATTTTCAGACGCTTCCGCCTCTCACATCAACTATTTACAAAGGCCGAGAAGGAGATCAGTCGGGTTCTAATGAGTGTTTTTTTAAGTTCATGGTACAGAAGAAGGGTCAAACTAACAGAAAGGTCATGAAACTACCCCAGGAAATGCCCACAACTCCACGAAAGCCTTGTCAAATGTGAGTGCTTGGGAGTTGAAATGTTTAAGAGTTTTGACCCAAATCACGAGAGAGGAACAGACAGACAGACAGACGGACAGATTCATGACCCATCACCAATTACCTCAACACGTCAAAAAGTATCTTGAGGTTGTAATTTAGTATGTCCGGTCTCCATGTATCTGTCACGTGTAACTGTCTAACACGTTTCAATTATTTCAATTTTGTATGTACTTAAAAAATGTAATATTGAGTGCATGCTCCAAGAAAACTTCGGAAATCATAGACCATTAACGATCTGTTCTTACGTTAATTGACATCAGCCATCTTCAATGAGAATAGGTTAGCAGGAACAGGAAGAAAAGACAGACAGACAGACGTACAGGCGACACGTGAATACAAGAGGTGCCAGTTAACGAGGGAGAGCGATGAAAGGGAGATAAATGGAAGGCAAAATGCAAAGGACGAGAGAGATGTGAGGAACGGAGGGAAGAGGGAAATAAAACGATAAACAGCGGAGAAACGTGAAAGACGGAAAGAGGGAAGGGAGGAAGGAGAGAGGGAGGTGTAAGACGAACGGTTATGAAGCAGAATGATGGAAGCAGGAGTGATGGAAGAAGAGGAAGAAGAACAATAAGAACAAGAAGAATACGAATAAAAACAAGACCATAAAAAAAACTAAAGAAGAAAAAGAAACAAATAACACAAATGCAGGAGGATATACGCAAAAGAGAGAACAAGAGGAAGAGGAGGAGGAAGAAGAGGAAGAGAAAGAAAAAAGTAAAAGAAAAAAAAAAGAGGAAGAGGAGCATAACGAAACAATGAAGAGAATCCAGTCTTAACACGACCATCATTTCCCTCCCTCGTTCTTTCCCTCCCGCCTTTCCTCCTTCCCTCCCTCCCTCATCTTGTCGCCTCGTAACATTAAGGAAGGAAATGAAATAATTGATTGGATCGCCCAGCGCTTCCTTCTTCTTGCTCACTCAAGTTTCACGTTAAAGTTAAAACACAGCAAATTGAACTCAGAAACTACTTGCCCGCACATTAACGGGAGAAAATTGCATTCCTGTTAACCGGTCTGTCTGTGTCATGTCTGTGTCAACACCTAACCAAGAGGATGCTGGACAAGAGAGATGCGCCACAGAACTTGTACCAGGAGTCGAATTTTTTAAGACCAAGCAGATAAATAACAAAGATCAACAAGGGAGTCTTAATTCACTGTCTGTCTCCGTCTCTCTCCTTGTCTCTCTGTCTCTCGTAACACCTTTACTAAGAGATGCTGGACCAGAGAGTCTCCATAGGACTTACATCTCTGAGTCGAGTTTCTGAGGGCAGGTAACTTTTTTTTTTCTTCTCTTCCTCCTATTTTCTTCTTTCCTTCTTTCGCTGTCATTTCCTCTCTCATTATTTCTTTATTTCTCCTCCTCTCTTCCTCTTTCTCTCTCTCTCTTCTTTTTTCTTTGTTTATTCAGTCAACTAGCAAAAGTCTTCCTCCATTGTCTCTCTGTGTCTCTGTGTCTCCCTGTCTCTCTCAGCACCTAAAACAAGAGGATGCTAGACCGGAGAGATGTGCCATTGAACTTATACTAAAGGTCGAATTGGAGGACAGAAAACTAAATAAAACAATCAGCTAGCAAGTCTTTCTCCTCTCTCTCTCTCTCTCTCTCTCTCTCTCTCTCTCTCTCTCTCTCTCTCCACCTGCCCAAGAGGATGCTGGACCAAAAAGATGCGCCTTACATCTTATACCTTGGTTCGGATTTCTGCTATCAGGCAACTGGTCAGCTTTTTTTTTTTTTTTTTTTTTTTTTTCCCAGGAGCTGTTTCTGTTACTGTAAAAGAAAACTCCCCCACCGAGCCATCTGAATTAATGAGACTACATAAGATAGTACTTGGAACTGGAGTACAAAATTGCTTTCCTCTTTTACGTTAATCCTCGTTTTTGGGTTTCAGTTGAGTTTCGGCTTGTAAATAGGTGATGGTGTCCTGAAATGTCACCTTGAATAGTTATGAGCAAGGGTTCACCTGATTACTTCATTATATTTTTTCTTCAGAGATAATTTTTCTTTCTTTCTTTAAACACCAGTGATATTTTAAGCAGTGAGGAAGAGCTAAGGGTAAGGGTACAAGTAGATAGATACAGATAGATAGATGAACAGATAGATAGATAGATAGAGAGATAGAGAGAGAAAGGGGGGGGGGAGACACAGAGAGACAGCGAGAGACAGACGGAACATGCCAATATGCCTATCTTTCGACTGCTCACAGAAGCGGAAGGGATATAAAATGACAAAATGACAAACTAATCGATATTAAAGGTTACGTACAAAGCAGATTCATTAGTATCCTCTCTCTCTCTCTCTCTCTCTCTCTCTCTCTCTCTCTCTCTCTCTCTCTCTCAGCACGGTATTTATATGTAAAACCGCGAACCATTTAAATGCCCACAAAGTCACCGCCAGGACAAGGAACGCGGGCGGCGGAAGAGGAGACTGGACACACGTTTTTCCTTTTCCTTCATCTTTTCCTCCGACCTCCGCACAAGACGTTTTTCCTCCAAGACCTTTTAATTTTGGGACCGTCGTGGCGTTCATTCCCGATTGTCTTTTCCTTTCAGTATTTCTCCCGACCTTGCGACTCATTTCCACCTGTTCTCTGTTTCTCTTTCGTTTAAACTCTTCTTTCTTTTTTCTTCACTCATTTTTTTCCCTATTTTTTGTCTTCTTATTTTCTACCCGTGCTATACTCTTCATTATTTTTTTTCCCATTTATCTCTTTCCCCTTTTCGTCTTCTTTCTACATCCTACCCTTTCTATACTCTCCATCCTTTTTTTTTTCCATTTACCTCTTTCCCTTTTTCGTCTTCTTCCTATTTTCTAACTCTTTTACTTCCCGTTCATCCCTTTTCTATTGTTTTTTGTTACCATTCTTCTGATATCCCTAACCTTTCATTCCTTTCTCTTCTATTATCTTTCTTCTATTCGTTTATTTTTTATTCTTATCACTCCCTTCTTTAATTTCTTCGCCCTTCTCCCTTCCTTCGTTCCTCCTCATTACTTCTTTCTCCCGTTCTTCCATTGTCTATCCTCCAATGATACTTCCCTCCAGCCTTTGTTCGTTCATTCTTCTCTTCCCTATCATTTTCTCATCCGTCTTCCCTTCCCTTCGTCTAGACCTCTTTTCACCTCTTCCCTATCTACAATTTCATCTCTCTTCCTCTTTCGCCCTTCTCCCTCCCTTCTCTGCCCCTTTATGACTTCATTCCCTCATCCTTTATCATTCCTCCCTTCTTCATCCCTTTCTTTCTCTCCATCATCCTCGTCTGCCCCTCTTCCATTTGTCTTTCACTTATTCTCCTTCTTCTTCCATTCCTCAAGCTTCTGTTCTTTATCACACTCTTAGCTGTTCCTTGCTCTCTCTCTCTCTCTCTCTCTCTCTCTCTCTCTCTCTCTCTCTCTCTCTCTCTCTCTCTCTCTTAGGTCCTCGTTTCTGTCTGTCTTTTCCTTCCTTAACGCTTTTCCCCTTCCCCCTCCTTCTCATCATCACCCTTTGTCACACCTTTTTCCATTCCTTCTTCTCTCTACCTCCCTCTTTTCCTTTGTCTGTCCTCTTCCTCCACGCTTCTCCTTTCTTCCTTCCTCTCACTATCGTCCTTTATCATACCCTTATCTATTCCTTCCTCCCTCTCTCCCTCATCTTTATCCTTACTCTTTCTTCTTCTCTCCCATCTCTGTCCTTCCCTTCCTCGCTGTTCCTCCCTTTCTCCCTCCCTCTCATCCACTCTCCCTTTCCTTCCTTTCTATCCCTCCCTCTCTCATCTCTGTCCTCCCGTCTCTGTCCTTAACTTCCATGCCATTCCACCCTTTCTTTCTCTCGCCCTTTCCTTCCTTTCTCGCCCTCCCTCTCTCATCTCTGTCCTTCCTCTCTCCCGTCTCTTTCCTTCCCTTCCTTGCCAATCCTCCTTTTCTTTCTCCCTCTCATCCTCTCGCCCTTTCCTTCCTTTCTCGCCCTCCTTCTTTCATCTCTGTCATTCCTCTCTCCCGTCTCTTTCCTTCCCTTCCTTGCCAATCCTTCTTTTCTTTCTCCTTCACATCCTCTCGCCCTTTCATGACTTCCTAACAAGGTAAAACTGAATTATCTAAAGGTAAGGCAAGATCAATGAGGGAGCCCGCGTGCAGCCTGCCAGGGTCCCATGTTGGCCACGTGTGAGAAAAGGTCATGATGCGCTGCTAAGGTCACTGCTGGTCCCTCGATGGTCAGCGGAGGCTCGTAGTTAACGGTGGGTCCGAGCTCACCTTTGACCTTCGCAATGACGGGGTTGGTGTCAAAACAAAATTTATTATACATGTTTTTGCAATTACGGGCGGAAGGCAAAGTGCGAGAGTGTGATCAGCCGTTTTAATTATGGACAAACACTACGACAAACATTACACGCTGGTGGTGCTTTTTTTGTTTGTTTGTTTGTTGTTGTTTTGAAGGTTAGTCAAACACCCCAACACACACACACACACACACACACACACACACACACACACACACACACACACACACACACGGCATATATATACATACATAAAAATACAGCCATAAAAACAAATTCCAACAGGGCGAAATGTGATAAAATACGGGACATGCGAGTCTGGCACAATCATATAAAAATACAATTATAAACACACACACACACACACACACACACACACACACACACACACACACACACACACACACACACACACACACACTCCACTTCCACATCCCCCCTTCCCCACCTTCCCCCACGCCTTTTCCACACCACTCCTCCCCCTCCCCCCACACCTCTTCCCCCCCCTCCCCCCCACAGCCTCTCATTCCCAAGGTGGAGGATTCGCGTCACCTTATAATTGGGCATCACAGGTAATTGCTTCGTCGGGAAAATATGGAGTTTTCGATGCCGTGCTAATGACGAGGTCTTACAAAAGTCGGGGTCTGGCTGTGACGGTCACTTAGGCCTGAGGAAGGAAGGGAAGGAGGAGAGGAAAGAAAGAAAGGAGGGAGAGACGGAGGTAGGGACAGGGAAGGGAGGAAGGAAGGAAGGAAAGAAAAATTGCAGGGGCAGAGGGGGCACAGGTAAAGAGTGAGCGGATTATGGGTAGAGGAAGGTAGAGGCAGGGACGAAGGAAAACAGAGATTAAAAAAACATCGAAAAAAAAGTGATGGGAGGACGTAAAAATAATTGAAGGGGGAGAAGGAAGGAAAATGAGAAGGAAAAAGCAGGGAAACGAGGAATGAAACGGGAGAAGAACTGATTGGGAGATTGAACAGAGATAGAAAAGCATGTAGGTAGGATATTGAATGAACGAGAGTGAAAGGACGGAGAAAGAGGAGGAGGAATTGTGGTAGTAGGAGAGAGAAAAGTGTGTGTGTGTGGGGGGGGGGGGGGAGACGAGAGATGGAAGGTAAGTAAGAATGGTATTAGGTAGAAAAGAGATGGAAGGGACGGTAGGAGGCAACAGACGGGGAAGAGGGAGACGGGAAGAGGGAAGGAAGGAAGATGAATAAGATGGTATTTAGGTTGAAAAGAAATGGCAGTAAAAGGACGGAAGTAGAAAAGAAAAAATAGAAGAGGGAGGAAACGGATAAACGGTCAAAGATAGGTAAAGAAAGAAAAGCTAACCGGTGAAAATAGGAGGAAAAGGAGAGGAGAAAAGAAAGTGACCGATAGAGAGAGAAGGTAACATAAGGAAACACGAAGAAGAGGAGAGATGAAAGGGGAAGAACCGATGAGGAGAGCGAATAAGGAAAAGAAGGAAAGTAGACGGGAAAAGGACCCTAAACCTCTTACAACGTCACTGAATGGAGGAGTAGGGGAAGCATGGCGGACTAAGCGGGTAGCCAAGTCAAAAGAACGAGACTACGAGACTGTCACAAGTAGGCCTATTCAATGACGCACCTTGGGGCAATGACCTTTCCCGATACATTCCAGTCGCTATCCCACGCATTTTTTTTTCCATTTTATCAGCGTGTGCTTGTAATTAGTGTCAAGGCAAAGACCAGGAAGAGAAATGAGCGTCGGTTGAAGCTATTGAATCAGAGTGAAACGAAAAAAAAAGAAGATATATGAATTGCGTTGGAGGTTTAGCAGGAGAGAGCAAGAGAGAGAGATAACCAGAGCCAGAGCGAGAGCGAGAGAGAGAGAGAGAGAGAGAGAGAGAGAGAGAGAGAGAGAGAGAGAGAGTTGTGTAAGATGACAAAGTGCGATCGCAGAACCAAAAAGAATCAATACACAAGCCATTACAGCAAAGATGAAGACAAATAACCATAAAGAGACTCAACCAAGCCATATTTTATCCTCCTCTACCATCTTCCACTTCTTCCTAATAACCTACTCCACTTCACTCCAGCATCCACATCTTCGTCTTATTCCTTCATTTTACTTCACTTCCCCCCTCTCGTCTCCTTCCCAACCAGCCTCCTCATCCACCTCTATTCGCCCTACTCCCTACTCCTCCTTGGCCAGTTCACACTCTTTATGCTGGTCCCTCTCCTCCTCCTCCTCCTCCTCCTATTACTCTTCGTATACCATCACCCATTCCCTCCCTCACACACACAAACACACAAACCCGCCAACAAACACCGAGAAGACACACACACACACACACACACAAACACAAAAACACCAATACCAAGATCGTGTTTACATTCGCATTGACAAAATTAGGCACAAGAAAAAAAACCCATAAATAAAAAGATCACAAGTTACCATAGCAAGCAACTGATGAAAAACAAAACACAAACGAAGAAGAAGAAAACTAAACACAATAAGCCTTACTTTTCCCTTCCAATCTCACTTTTTTTCACCCAAGAGGATCGAGACCTATAGGGAAAAAGGGGGTAAAGGAAAGACACAGGAACGAGGAGACAGTGGCATACGCAGATGGAGAGGAAAAGAGGAGAGAGGGCAAAGATACGGTGGAAAGAGATGCGTGTGAGGTGAATGAGTAAGGTGAACAGGCAGAGGGTGAGGGAGACTGAAACGGGAGAACGAGCGACGAAAAAAGGAAACCAGAAGAGAGACGGCAAAATCTGATGGAAAAGACGAATTGATTGATTGATTATTTTGGCGTTCTCTATTGGCGCCGCAACTGCGTGGTCATATGGCTGGAAAAGACGAAACAAAAAGGAATGAACAGAGGCAAAAAGAAGTTAGGGAGAGAGTGTGAAACGGAAGGACGAATGACGGAAAAGGAAAGCAGACGAGACAGCAAGGAAAGAGATTGAAATATGTGATGGAATAGACGACACAAAAAGGGGAATGAAAAGAGGCACACGATTAGTTAGGATGAGATTGTGAAACGGAAGGAAGAGTGATGGAAAAGGAAAGCAGGCGAGAGGGAAAGGAAAAAAGACCGATATATATGAAGAAATAAACGAAAAGAAAGGGATGCAAAGAGGAATAATAAAAAGCAGTGGCGGTGAAGTTAAGGGGACGCGTAAGGCTTGACAAAAAAAAAGGTTATGGAGTTTGGGAGACTACGAAATGTGAGGATGATTGACGAAAGAGGAAAACAGGAGAGAAAGGAAGCAAGGAAAGAGACAGAGATGGCGAAATGGACGGTACAAAAAGGGGGTTGCAAAGAGGGTATTTATCAAAAGTATGGAGTTTGGGAGACGAAAGGGAGAACAAGTGACGGAAAAGGAAGACAGGAGAGAAAGGAAGCAAGGAAAGAGACAGAGATGGCGAAATGGACGGTACAAAAAGGGGGTTGCAAAGAGGGTACATATCAAAAGTATGGAGTTTGGGAGACGGAAGGCGAGAACAAGTGACGGAAAAGGAAAACAGGAGAGAAAGGAAGCAAAGAAAGAGACAGATGGCGAAATGGACGGTACAAAAAGGGGGTTGCAAAGAAGGTATATATCAAAAGTATGGAGTTTGGGAGACGGAAGGCGAGAACAAGTGACGGAAAAGGAAAACAGAGGAGAGGACACTAAAATATATGGAGAAATAGACGGAAAAAAAGGGAATAGGAAAAGGGCATCAGAAGCAGAAGCCAGCAGGAGTGGAAGTGAAAGGGGGCGGCGAGAAAACCATGACAACAAAAAATGGAGTATATATGGAGTTTTCGAGAGAGAAATATTGGTGGTATCTGGTTTTCAATAACGATATAACAGAATGCGTTGTGCTCTCTCGCCTCGCCCGCCGGAGCGCCTCAAAGAGAATCAACATGCACGAAGCAATTACCGTCACTTCTTTTAATTCCCTTTGAGCAGGATATGAGGTGCGGCGCCTCGATATGTGTTCCGATGTTTCTCCAGACTGCCAAAAGTGTTGTTTCCACCGCTCGCTTTCTTAATGGATGTTGGCGTGGATCTTTTTTTATGGTGTCAGTGATATTGTTGTTATTTGAAGTTTCGGTCATGTATGTAATCGGGTTTTGCTTTTGTATTTGAATTTCTCGTCCGGTTCGTGTTTATTTTTTATTGTTTATGTTACCATTCCTATTATTATTATTATTATCATTATTATTGGTGCTGTTATCAAAGGTATTAGCAATGTTTTTTTATTTATTATTTTGTTACCATTACTATTATTATTATTAGTGTTATTATCTAGGTTGCTATCATTATATCATTATAATTTTTATCATCGACAGTTATATCATTGTTCCTGGTAGTCTTTTTCTGTTATCCGTATTTTCTTTACCATTATCATCATCACCATCATCACCATCATCACACATTATAACCATCACCACCATCAAGCTCAAGGGTCACACTCACACTCGCTTCCTACCCTCCTCTCCTTCCCCCTCTCGCCCAGTAAGCCAGATGCTACCACGCATACCTAGACACAGGACGGTAACCTTTAAGTCGCATTCAGTAATTAAAGGTAAGTACATTTGACGGTGCTGCAAAGGTGATACGGTGAAGGGTCTGGCTGACTCACGAAATGCCCGGAGGGTGCTTAGAGGTCAAGGCTGGTGCGTGGCTGCCTGCTGTAGACTATAATGACGTTTAAAGTTCATGTAGGCAAAGAAAACGACGTCAAGCGAGGCGCGAACTGCCACAAAAACAGGGCATAAAACGTCAACTTTCTTAATTTGTCTGAGTAATTCTGTCTGACGTGATGCGGCTCTCTAAAGTAAGAAAAAATGCTAGTAAAAATAGGAGAGCAAAGCTTCAGCCTAACTCTAACATGACCTCTGATGGCGGGACGGCGGCGACGAAAACTGGGTCAGACGAGGTTAAAATGACGTGCGTTTAGAGGCTTAGCTTGCCATGGGATCTGAGGTCACGGCAGCGTCCACTATTAGTCTATTAAGCAAGGTGGGTTAGCCAGACCGTTCGCATCTGTTCAATTAGCACTCATATATAGAAAATGAGACTCCTAAAAACTGTGCCCGGATGAGGAGACTATAGAGAACGACAAAAGGGAGCCACTGTGTATATTGTTTCCCCATAAGAACAAAACACATCACTTATACTCTTCATCTTCAAAAAGAGCAAGAACAAGAGCAACAGGAACACAGACCAGACAGGAACAGCAAGAACAGCAAAGGCAGCAGGAAAAAGAATATATACAAATAACATTAACATACATTATTTATACTTTTCAAGTTCTCCAACAACAACCCAGCCAAGACATAAAAAAAGGAAACAGCAAGAACAGCAAAGGCAACAAGATTATAAACAAATAACAAATAGAAAAAGGCGGACTATGACAACAACAACGACTACTACTACTACTACTGCTGTGACTATTGCTACGACTACTTTTACTACTGTTCCCAGCACTATCATTAATACTTTAGCCATTCGGGACATGATAACATTCTCCGGACGACCCGTTTCTTTCCCTGAACTTGACACGAGCCTCCAAATAGAGTTGTGTGCCCCCGCTCCATTTTCTGTTCCCCGCACTTTTGTCTCGGGGCGGCTTGTAACGGCGTGTCCAGCCAAAATTTGTTCGTTGTGTTCGTTTCTTTCTTTCCGCGGTGAAAACTGGGGAGGAACACGACGTCGAGGGCGGCGGGGAAAAGTGACGAGGCTCAGCACTGGATTCCCTTGGTTTGATCCCTTTGGTGAACGTTTATTGTCTGGTCGTTATGGAAAAAATACCGAATCATTCATTTTTGGGTGGGAAGGGTGGGTGGGATAGGGGTGGGGGGGGGGAGTTGTCTCAGTGACGACAGCAAATTCTGGGGGACTTTTTTTCCACAAATTTTGTTTACCACTATGTTCCGTCACCTTAGCCAGAGTGTTTTCTACAAACTTGTAAAAACAAAAGGAAAACTCAAGCAAAAGTATATGCAAAAAAATAGTGGATCATTTTTTGTTTTGATGTAATTTTTCCAAATGAGGACGGCGGATTCCGGAGACTTTTTCATACATTTTGCTATATATATATATATATATATATATATATATATATATATATATATATATATATATATATATATATATATATATATATATATATATATATATATATATATATATATATATATATATATATATATATATATATATCACTTTAATTCACCATACGTAATGTAATCCAGTGTAACGAAGATTTATTTTTGTTTTTTTCTTTAGTCCGGCAAAGAATTATTAACGATCTCAACACCAAAACCGTCCGATATGTTTTTTCTTAACAGTCTTTTAAGAGTAAAACACGAGTAAAATGAAGACGAAAAGGAAAGAAAAGAAAAAATACAGGAATAGGATGACCGTCCCTTTATTTATCAGGGTTCTTCTGTAAATTTCTCAACCGCTGAAATATTTTCCTAGCAACTGGGTAAACTATATAACATCTTTTATTATTAGGCTTTTTTCCGTCAATTTTCTACCTGAAATATTTTTCTGAGCTACTGGATCAACTATATATATATATATATATATATATATATATATATATATATATATATATCTATATATATATATATATATATATATATATATATATATATATATATATATATATATATATATATATATATATATAAAATTGGCCCAGTGGCTAACAAAAATATTTGTAAGGTAAAGAAATTTACAGAGGAAGCCAGCCTAATTAATAAAAGGTTTTTGAAGGAAGAGGAGAGCGTTTAGATAGTTTATCAGTTGCTTAAAAAAATAATACAGGGTTATAGAAATTTGTAGAAGAAAAAAGACTAATAAACAAAAGTAGTTTGTATATAGTTTATCCACTTGCTAAGAAAAAAATCTTTCAGCAGTAGAGAAATGTACGGAAGAAGCCTAATAAATAGAGGGAGGTTGAAAGAAGAGAATAGCGTTTAAAATAGTATAATAAGTAAAATGAGGTTGTATATAGTTAATCAGTTGCTAAGAAAAATATTGCAGGGCTAGAGAAGTTTACAGAAGAAAAAGCAAAATATATAAAATCAGGTTGAAGGAAGAGGATAGCGTATATATATATATATATATATATATATATATATATATATATATATATATATATATATATATATATATATATATATATATATATATATATATATATATATATATATATATATATATATATATATATATATATATATATATATATATATATATATATATATATATAAGGAAAATATTGCAGCAGTATAGAAATTTACAGAAATAGCCTAATCTATAAAGGACGTTGAAGGAAAGAGGATATATATATATATATATATATCTATATATATATATATATATATATATATATATATATATATATATCTATATATATATGAATGAATGAATGAATGAATATATATATATATATATATATATATATATATATATATATATATATATATATATATATATATATATATATATATATATATATATATATCACTTTAATTCACCGTACGTAATGTAATCCAGAATAACGAAGATTTATTTTTGTTTTTTTCTTTAGTTCGGCAAAGAATTATTAACGATCTCAACACCAAAACCGTCCGATATGTTTTTTCTTAACTGTCTTTTAAGAGTAAAACACGAGTAAAACGAAGACGAAAAGGAGAGAAAAGAAAAAATACAGGAATAGTATGAACGTCCCTTTATTTATCAGGATTCTTCTGTAAATTTCTCAACCGCTGAAATATTTTTCTTAGCAACTGGATAAACTATATACAACCTCTTTTTATTATTAGGCTTTTTTTCCGTCAATTTTCTACCTCTGAAATATTTGTCTTAGATACTGGATCAACTATATATATATATATATATATATATATATATATATATATGTATATATATCTTTTTATATATATATATATATATATATATATATATAATTATTGCAGCAGTATAAAAATTACAGAAGAAATAGCCTAATCTATAAAAGGTGAAGGAATATATATATATATATATATATATATATATATATATATATATATATATATATATATATATATATATAAGTATATATATATATATATATATATATATATATATATATATATATATATATATATATCACTTTAATTCACCGTACGTAATGTAATCCAGTATAACGAAGATTTATTCTTGTTTTTTTCTTTAGTCCGTCAAAGAATATTTAACGATCTCAACACCAAAACCATCCGATATGTTTTTTCTTAACTGTCTTTTAAGAGTAAAACACGAGTAAAACGAAGACGAAAAGGAAAGAAAAGAAAAAATACAGGAATAGTATGAACGTCCCTTTATTTATCAGGGTTCTTCTGTAGATTTCTCAACCGCTGAAATATTTTTCTTAGCAACTGGATCAACTATATACAACTTCTTTTTATTATTAGGGTTTTTTTCCGTCAATTTTCTACCTCTGAAATATTTATATATATATATATATATATATATATATATATATATATATATATATATATATATATATATATATATATATATATATATATATATATATATATAATTGGCCCAGTGGCTAACAAAAATATTTAGGAGGTAGATAAATTTACAGAGGAAGCCATATTAATAAAAGGAAGTTGAAGGAAGAGGAGGGCCTTTAGATAGGTTATCAGTTGCTCAAAAAAAATAGTAAAAGGTTAGAGAAATTTGTAGAAGAAAAAAGACTAATAAACAAAAGTAGGTTGTATATAGTTTATCCAGTTGCTAAGAAAAAATATTTCAGCGGTAGAGAAATGTACGGAAGAAAATTAATAAATAAAAGGAGGTTGAAAGAAGCGAATAGCGTTTTAGATAGTATAATAAGTAAAATTAGGTTGTATATAGTTAACCAGTTGCTAAGAAAAATATTGCAGCGCTAGAGATAGCGTGTATATATATATATATATATATATATATATATATATATATATATATATATATATATATATATATATATATATATATATATATATATATAATTGGTCCAGTGGCTAACAAAAATATTTGTAAGGTAAAGAAATTTACAGAGGAAGCCTAATTAATAAAAGGAAGTTGAAGGAAGAGGAGAGCGTTTAGATAGTTTATCAGTTGCTTAAAAAAAGACTACAGGGTTAGAGAAATTTGTAGAAGAAAAAAGACTAATAAACAAAAGTAGTTTGTATATAGTTTATCCAGTTGCTAAGAAAAAAATATTTCAGCGGTAGAGAAATGTACGGAAGAAGCCGAATAAATAGAGGGAGGTTGAAAGAAGAGAATAGCGTTTTAGATACTATAATAAGTAAAATGAGGTTGTATATATTTAATCAGTTCCTAAGAAAAATATTGCAGCGCTAGAAAAGTTTACAGAAGAAAAAGACAAATATATAAAATCAGGTTGAAGGAAGAGGATAGCGTATATATATATATATATATATATATATATATATATATATATATATATATATATATATTTATATATATATATATATATATATATAGAGTTGATAAAGTTAGGAAAATATTGCAGCAGTAAAGAAATTTACAGAAGGAATTATTATAAAGGGACGTTGAAGGAAGAGGATAGCGTATATATATATATATATATATATATATATATATATATATATATATATATATATATATATATATATATATATATATATATATATATATGTATCAATTTAATTTACCGTACGTAATGTAATCCAGTGTAACGAAGATTTATTTTTGTTTTTTTCTTTAGTCCGGCAAAGAATTAATAACGATCTCAACACCAAAACCGTCCGACATGTTTTTTCTTAACAGTCTTTTAAGAGTAAAACACGAGTAAAACGAACCCAAAAAGAAAGAAAGAAAAATACGAGAATAGTATGAACGTCCTTTATTTATCAGGGTTCTTCTGTAAATTTCTGAATGAAATTTTCTTAGCAACTGGATAACTATATACAACCTCTTTTTTATTAGGTTTTTTCCGTCAATTTATATATATATATATATATATATATATATATATATATATATATATATATATATATATATATATATATATATATATATATATATATATATATATATATATATATATATATATATATATAAAATGTAGAGAAATTTACAGAGGAAGCCAAATTGATAAAAGGAAGTTGAAGGAAGAGGAGGGCGTTTAGATAGGTTATCAGTTGCTAAAAAAAATAGTAAAGGGTTTGAGAAATTTGTAGAAGAAAAAAGACTAATAAACAAAAGTAGGTTGTATATAGTTTATCCAGTTGCTAAGAAAAAATATTTCAGCGGTAGAGAAATGTACGGAAGAAACTTAATAAATAAAAGGAGGTTGAAAGAAGCGAATAGCGTTTTAGATAGTATAATAAGTAAAATTAGGTTGTATATAGTTAATCAGTTGCTAAGAAAAATATTGCAGCGCTAGAGATAGCGTATATATATATATATATATATATATATATATATATATATATATATATATATATATATATATATATATATATAGTTGATAAAGTTGGTAAGGAAAATATTGCAGCAGTATAGAAATTTACAGAAGAAATAACCTAATCTATAAAAGGACGTTGAAGGAAGAGGATAGCGTATATATATATATATATATATATATATATATATATATATATATATATATATATATATATATATATATATATATATATATATATATATATATATATATATATATATATATATATATATATATATATATATATATATATATATATATATATATATATATATATATCTATATATAATGTAATCCAGTATAACGAAGATTTATTTTTGTTTTTTTCTTTAGTCCGGCAAAGAATTATTAACGATCTCAACACCAAAACCGTCAGATATGTTTTTTCTTAACTGTCTTTTAAGAGTAAAACACGAGTAAAACGAAGACGAAAAGGAGAGAAAAGAAAAAATACAGGAATAGAATGAACGTCCCTTTATTTATCAGGAATCTTCTGTAAATTTCTCAACAGCTGAAATATTTTTCTTAGCAACTGGATAAACTATATACAACCTCTTTTTATTATTAGGCTTTTTTTCCGTCAATTTTCTACCTGTGAAATATTTGTCTTAGATACTGGATCAACTATATATATATATATATATATATATATATATATATATATATATATATATATATATATATATATATATATATATAAAATTGGCTCAGTGGCTAACAAAAATATTTAGGAGGTAGAGAAATTTACAGAGGAAGCCAAATTGATAAAAGGAAGTTGAAGGAAGAGGAGGGCGTTTAGATAGGTTATCAGTTGCTAAAAAAAATAGTAAAGGGTTTGAGAAATTTGTAGAAGAAAAAAGACTAATAAACAAAAGTAGGTTGTATATAGTTTATCCAGTTGCTAAGAAAAAATATTTCAGCGGTAGAGAAATGTACGGAAGAAACCTAATAAATAAAGGGTGGTTGAAAGAAGAGAATAGCGTTTTAGATAGTATAATAAGTAAAATTAGGTTGTATATAGTTAATCAGTTGCTAAGAAAAATATTGCAGCGCTAGAGAAGTTTACATATATATATATATATATATATATATATATATATATATATATATATAGATATATAGATATATATATATATATATATATATATATATATATATATATATATATATATATATATATATATATATATATATATATATATATATATATATATATATATATATATATATATATATATATATATATATATATATATATATATATATATATATATATATATATATATATATATATATATATATATATATATATATATATATATATATATATATATATATATATATATATATATATATATATATATATATATATATATATATATATATATATATATATATATATATATATATATATATATATATATATATATATATATATATATATATATATATATTTCCGGACATGTTTTTTTTTGACTGTCTTTAAGAGTAAAACACGAGTAAAACGAAAACGAAAAGGAAAGAAAAGAAAAATGCAGGAATAGTATGAAAGTCCCTTTATTTATCAGGGTTTTCTGTAAATTTTCAATCTGCTGAAATATTTTTCTTAGCAACTTGATCAACTATATATATATATATAGATATATATATATATATATATATATATATATATATATATATATATATATATATATATATATATATAATTGGCACAGTGGCTAACAAAAATATTTGTAAGGTAAAGAAATTTACAGAGGAAGCCTAATTAATGAAAGGAAGTTGAAGGAAGAGGAGACTGTTTAGATAGTTTAACAGTTGCTTAAAAAAATACTACAGGGTTAGAGAAATTTGTAGAAGAAAAAAGACTAATAAACAAAAGTAGTTTGTATATAGTTTATCCAGTTGCTAAGAAAAAAATATTTCAGCAGTAGAGAAATGTACGGAAGAAGCCTAATAAATAGAGGGAGGTTGAAAGAAGAGAATAGCGTTTAAGATAGTATAATAAGTAAAATGAGGTTGTATATAGTTAATCAGTTGCTAAGAATAATATTGCAGCGCTAGAGAAGTTTACAGAAGAAAAAGCAAAATATATAAAATCAGGTTGAAGGAAGATATATATATATATATATATATATATATATATATATCTATTTATATATATATATATATATATATATATATATATATATATATATATAATTGATAAAGTTGGTAAGGAAAATATTGCAGCAGTATAAAAAATTTACAGAAGAAATAGCCTAATCTATAAAAGGACGGTGAAGGAAGAGGATAGCGTATATATATATATATATATATATATATATATATATATATATATATATATATATATATATATATATATATATATATATATATATCACTTTAATTCACCGTACGTAATGTAATCCAGTATAACGAAGATTTATTTTTGTTTTTTTCTTTAGTCCGGCAAAGAATATTTAACGATCTCAACACCAAAACCGTCCGATATGTTTTTTCTTAACTGTCTTTTAAGAGTAAAACACGAGTAAAACGAAGACGAAAAGGAAAGAAAAGAAAAAATACAGGAATAGTATGAACGTCCCTTTATTTATCAGGGTTCTTCTGTAAATTTCTCAACCGCTGAAATATTTTTCTTAGCAACTGGATCAACTATATACAACCTCTTTTTATTATTAGGATTTTTTTCCGTCAATTTTCTACCTCTGAAATATTTGTCTTAGATACTGGATCAACTATATATATATATATATATATATATATATATATATATATATATATATATATATATATATATATATATATATATATATATATATATATATATATATATATATATATATATATATATATATATGTATATATATATATATATATATACAAAAAAATATTTAGGAGGTAGAGAAATTTACAGAGGAAGCCATATTAATAAAAGGAAGTTGAAGGAAAAGGAGGGCCTTTAGATAGGTTATCAGTTGCTAAAAAAAAATAGTAAAGCGTTAGAGAAATTTGTAGAAGAAAAAAGACTAATAAACAAAAGTAGGTTGTATATATTTTATCCAGTTGCTAATAAAAAATATTTCAGCGGTAGAGAAATGTACGGAAGAAACCTAATAAATAAAGGGAGGTTGAAAGAAGAGAATAGCGTTTTAGATAGTATAATAAGTAAAAGGAGGTTTTATATAGTTAATCAGTTGCTAAGAAAAATATTGCAGGGCTAGAGAAGTTTACAGAAGAAAAAGCCAAATATATAAAGTGAGGTTGAAGGAAGAGGATAGCGTATATATATATATATATATATATATATATATATATATATATATATATATATATATATATATATATATATATATATATATATATATATAGTTGATCAACTTGATAAGGAAAATATTGAAGGAGTGGAGAAATTTACAGAAGAAATAGCCTATTATATAAAAGGAGGTTGAAGGAAGAGGATAGCGTATATATATATATATATATATATATATATATATATATATATATATATATATATATATATATATATATATATATATATATATATCACTTTAATTCATCGTATGTAATGTAATCCAGTATAACGTAGATGTATTTTTTGTTTTTTCTTTAGTCTGGCAAAGAATTATTAACGATCTCAACACCAAAACCGTCCGACATGTTTTTTCTTAACTGTCTTTTAAGAGTAAAACACAAGTAAAACGAAGACGAAAAGGAAAAAAAAGAAAAAATACAGGAATAGTATGCACGTCCCTTTATTTATCAGGGTTCTTCTGTAAATTTCTCAACCGCTAAAATATTTTTCTTAGCAACTGGATAAACTATATACAACCTCTTTTTATTTATTAGCCTTTTTTTTCCGTCAATTTTTTACCGCTGAAATATTTGTCATAGATACTGGATCAACTATATATATATATATATATATATATATATATATATATATATATATATATATATATATATATATATATATATATATATATATATATATATATATAAAATTGGCCCAATGGCTTACAAAAATATTTGTGAGGTAGAGAAATTTAGAGGAAGCTAAATTAATAAAAGGAAGTTGAAGGAAGAGGAGGGCGTTTAGATAGTTTATCAGTTGCTAAAAAAAATACTTCAGGGTTAGAGAAATTTGTAGAAGAAAAAAGACTAATAAACAAAAGTAGGTTGTATATAGTTTATCCAGTTGCTAAGAAAAAATATTTCAGCGGTAGAGAAATGTACGGAAGAAGCCTTATAAATAAAGGGAGGTTGAAAGAAGAGAATAGCGTTTTAGATAGTATAATAAGTAAAAGGAGGTTGTATATAGTTAATCAGTTGCTAAGAAAAATATTGCAGCGCTAGAGAAGTTTACAGAAGAAAAAGCCAAATATAAAAAATGATATATATATATATATATATATATATATATATATATATATATATATATATATATATATATATATATATATATATATATATATATATATATATATATATATATATATATATATATATATATATATATATATATATATATATATATATATATATATATATATATATATATATATATATATATATATATATATATATATATATATATATATATATATATATATATATATATATATATATATATATATATATATATATATATATATATATATATATATATATATATATATATATATATATATATATATATATATATATATGTAATCCAGTATAACGAAGATTTATTTTTCTTTTTTTCTTTAGTCCGGCAAAGAATTATTAACGCTCTCAACACCAAAACCGTCCGACATGTTTTTTATTAACTGTCTTTTAAGAGTAAAACACGAGTAAAACGAAAACGAAAAGGAAAGAAAAGAAAAAATGCACGAATAGTATGAACGTCCCTTTATTTATCAGGATTCTTCTGTAAATTTTTCAACCGCTGAAATATTTTTCTTAGGAACTTGATCAACTATATACAACCTCCTTTTTTTTAATAGGCTTTTTTTCCGTCAATTTTCTACCGCTGAAATATTTGTCTTAGATACTATATATATATATATATATATATATATATATATATATATATATATATATATATATATATATATATATATATATATATATATATATATATATAATTGGTCCAGTGGCTAACAAAAATATTTGTAAGGTAAAGAAATTTACAGAGGAAGCCTAATTTATAAAAGGAAGTTGAAGGAAGAGGAGAGCGTTTAGATAGTTTATCAGTTGCTTAAAAAAATACTACAGGGTTAGAGAAATTTGTAGAAGAAAAAAGACTAATAAACAAAAGTAGTTTGTATATAGTTCATCCAGTTGCTAAGAAAAAAATATTTCAGCGGTAGAGAAATGTACGGAAGAAGCCGAATAAATAGAGGGAGGTTGAAAGAAGAGAATAGCGTTTTAGATAGTATAATAAGTAAAATGAGGTTGTATATAGTTAATCAGTTGCTAAGAAAAATATTGCAGCGCTAGAGAAGTTTACAGAAGAAAAAGCAAAATATATAAAATCAGGTTGAAGGAAGAGGATAGCGTATATATATATATATATATATATATATATATATATATATATATATATATATATATATATATATATATATATATATATATATATATATATATATAGTTGATAAAGTTGGTAAGGAAAATATTGCAGCAGTAAAGAAATTTACAGAAGAAATAACCTATTATATAAAAGGACGTTGAAGGAAGAGGATAGCGTATGTATATATATATATATATATATATATATATATATATATATATATATATATATATATATATATCTATCTCTATATATATATCAATTTAAGTCACCGTACGTAATGTAATCCAGTGTAACGAAGATTTAGTTTTGTTTTTTTCTTTAGTCCGGCAAATAATTATTAACGATCTCAACACCAAAACCGTCCGACATGTTTTTTCTTAACTGTCTTTTAAGAGTAAAACACTAGTAAAAATAAGACAAAAGGAAAGAAAGAAAAATTCAGGAATAGTATGAACGTCCTTTATTTATCAGGGTTCTTCTTTAAAGTTATCAACCGCTGAAATATTTTTCTTAGCAACTGGATAAACTATATACAACCTCTTTTTATTATTAGGCTTTTTTCCGTCAATTTTCTACCTCTGAAATATTTGTCTTAGATAGTGGATCAA
>NC_066541.1:12999071-13004071 GCF_024679095.1 Eriocheir sinensis | reverse complement strand
GCCTAATTTATAAAAGACGTTAGATATGTATATATATATATATATATATATATATATATATATATATATATATATATATATATATATATATATATCACTTAATTATTGTAAATGTCATCCAGTATAACGAAGATTTATTTTTGTTTTTTTCTTTTATCTCGGCAAAGAATTATTAACGATCTCAACATCTGAAACTGAACTGATATGTTTTTCTGCAGTCTTTTTTAAGAGAAAAATAATGAGTAAAATGGGAAGACGAAAAGGAAAGAAAAGAAAAAACAGGAATAGTATGACTGTCCCTTTATTTATTGGGTTCTTCTGTAATTTTTTAACTGCTGAAATATATTATTCAGCACGGATAAACCATACCATCTTTATTGTTGCTTTTTTTTCCGCTTACCCTGGAAATTTTTCTAACATTGATCAATATATATAATATATATATATATATATATATATATATATATATATATATATATAGTTGACTGCTGGTAACACAGACAACAGCTATATATATATATATATATATATATATATATGATCATATATATATATGATATAGGCTATAGTATATATATATATATATATATATATATATATATATATATATATAGGAGGTTGAAGGATATATATATATATATATATATATATATATATATATATATATATATATATATATATATATCACTTAATTCACTGTACGTAATGTAATCCAGGTATAACGAAGATTTATTTTGTTTTTTCTTTAGTCTGGCAAAGAATTATTAACGATCTCAACACTAAAAACTGTCTGACATGTTTTTTCTTGACTGTCTTTAAGAGTAAAACACGAGTAAAACGAAGACAAAGGAAAGAAAGAAAAAATGTATAAATAGTATGAACGTCCCTTTATTTAGGTTCTTCTGTAAATTTCTCAATTGCTGAAATATTTTTCTAGCAACTTGATCAATTATATACAACCTTTTTATTTATTATATTTTTTCCGTCAATTTTCTTTCTTACTGCTGAAATATTGTTCAGATACTGGACTGTATATATATATATATATATATATATATATATATATATATATATATATATATATCTGTGGCTACCGAAAAATATTTGTGAGGTAGAGAACTTACAGAGGCTTTCAAATATATATATAATTGGCTCAGTGGCTAACAAAAAATATTTAAGGTAAAAGAATTACAGATAGTTTCACTAATAAAAGGGAAAAGTTGAAGGGAAGAGGAGGTTTAGGTTGCTAAAAAATACTGCAGGGTTAGAGAAATTGTAAAAGAAAAAAGACTAATAAACAAAGTAGCTATCCAGGTGCTAAGAAAAATATTTCAAAGGGTAGAAATGTACTGGTAACAAGTTTAATAAATAAAGGAGGTTGAAAAGAGAATAGCGTTTAGATAGTAATAGGTAAAAGAAGGTTATATATTTAATCAGTTGCTAAGAAAATATTGCACAGAGAAGTTTATAGAAGAAAAAGCTAATATATAAAAGAAGTTTGAAGGAAGATATATATATATATATATATATATATATATATATATATATATATATATATATATATATATATATAGGAAATATATAAAGTGGTAAGTATATATATATATATATATATATATATATATATATATATATATATATATATATATATATATATATATATATATATATATATATATATATATATCAATTTAATTCACTGTAATGTAATGTAATCCAGTATAACGAAGATTTATTTTGTTTTTTCTTTAGTCCGGCAAAGAATTATTAACGATCTCAACACCAAAACTGTCTGATATGTTTTTCTTAACTGTCTTTAAGAGTAAAACACAGTAAAACGAAGACGAAAAAGGAAAGAAAAGAAAAATACAGGAATAGTATGCACGTCCTTTATTTATCAGGTTCTTCTGTAAATTTTCAACTGCTGAAATATTTTTCTTAGCAACTGGACTATATACAACCTTTTTATTATTATTTGTTTTCCGTCAATATATATATGCTTGAATATATATATATATATATATATATATATATATATATATATATATATATATATATATATATATATATATATATATATATATATATATATATATACATATATGTACTATAAAATACCCAGTGGCTAACAAAATATTTAGGAGGTAGAGAAATTTATGAAGCTAAATTAATAAAAGGAAGTTGAAGGAAGAGGAGGCGTTTAGATAGTTTATCAGTTGCTAAAAAAAAAAATATAACAGGGTTAGAAAAATTTAGAAGAAAAGACTAATAAACAAAAGTAGGTTGTATATATTTCATCAAGTTACAGAAAAAATATTTCAGTGGTAGAGAAATGGAAGAAAACTAATAAATAAAGGAGGTTGAAGAGAATAGCGTTTTAGATATATGAAAAAGAATATAGTTAAGATATAAGAAAATATTGTAAGCCAGAGAAGTTTATAAAAAAGCCAACAGTAAAAGATATATATATAGTTGACTAACTTATATGAAAATATTGTAGCAGTGGGAGAAATTTATATAGGACGAAATATTTAAATATATATATATATATATATATATATATATATATATATATATATATATATATATATATATATATATATATATATATATATATATATATCACTTTAATTCATCGTACGTAATGTAATCCAGTATAACGAAGATTTATTTTGTTTTTTTTTAGTCCGACAAAGAATTATTAACGATCTCAACATCAAACTGTCTGACATGTTTTTAACTGTCTTTAAGAGTAAAACACGATAAAAACGAAACGAAAAGGAAAGAAGAAAAATGCAGGAATAGTATGAACGTCCCTTTATTTATCAGTCTTCTGTAATTTTTCAACTGAAATATTTTTTCTAGCAACTGATCAACTATATACAACCTCTTTATTTAATAGGTTTTTTCCGTCAATTTTACTGCTGAAATATTTGTCAGATTAGATACTGGATCTATATATATATATATATATATATATATATATATATATATATATATATATATATATATATATATATATATATATATATATATATATATATAAATTGGCCCAGTGGCTAACAAAATATTTGTGAGGTAGAGAAATTTATAGAGGAAGCTAAATTAATAAAAGGAAGTTGAAGGAAGAGGAGGGTGTTTAGATAGTTTATCAGTTGCTAAAAAAATACTAGGGTTAGAGAAATTGTAGAAGAAAAAGACTAATAAACAAAAGTAGGTTGTATATAGTTTATCCAGTTGCTAAGAAAAATATTTCAGCGGTAGAATGAAGAAATGTATTTGGAAGAATAGTTTAGAAATAAATAAAAGGAGGTTGAAAGAATAAAGCATTAGATAAAGTTGCACGCTATATATAAGTAAAAGGGTTGTATATATTTAATCAGTTCCTAAGAAAAATATTGCAGCGCTAGAAAAGTTTACAGAAGAAAGTGGTAAAATCAGGTTGAAGATATATATATATATATATATATATATATATATATATATATATATATATATATATATATATATATATATATATATTATATAGTTGATAAAGTTGGTAAAGAAAATATTGTGCAAAAGAAATGTAAAGAAATTATTATATATATATATATATATATATATATATATTTTGATCAAATTCGTATGGAAAATATTGCAGCGGTAGAGAAATTTAAAAGAATAGCTAATATAAAATATATATATATATATATATATATATATATATATATATATATATATATATATATATCACTTTAATTCTGTTCCACCGCACGTAATGTAATCCAGTATAACGAAGATTTATTTTGTTTTTTCTTTAGTCCGGCAAAGAATTATTAACGATCTCAACACCAAAAACTGTCTGACATGTTTTTTCTAACTGTCTTTAAGAGTAAAACACGAGTAAAACGAAGACGAAAAGGAAAGAAAAGAAAATGCAGGAATAGTATGAACGTCCCTTTATTTATCAGGATCTGTAACTTTTCAACTGCTATTTTTCAGCAACTGGATCAACTATACAACCTCCTTTATTTATTAGGCTTTTTTCCGTCAATTTTCTACCGCTGAAATATTTGTATATATATATATATATATATATATATATATATATATATATATATATATATATATATATATATATATATATATATATATATATATATATATATATATATATATAATTGGCCCAGTACAAAAATATTTGTAAGGTAGAGAAATTTACAGAGGAAGCCAAATTAATAAAAGGAAGTTGAAGGAAGAGAGTTTAGATAGTTTATCAGTTATTAAAAAAAATACTACAGGGTTAGAGAAATTTGTAGAAGAAAAGACTAATAAACAAAAGTAGGTTGTATATAGTTTATCCAGTTGCTAAGAAAAAATATTTCAGCGGTAGAGAAATGTACGGAAGAAATAATAAATAAAGGGAGGCTGAAAGAAGAGAATAGCGTTTAGATAGTATAATAAGTAAAACAAGGTTGTATATAGTTAATCAGTTGCTAAGAAAAATATTGCAGCTATATATATATATATATATATATATAGTTGATAAAGTTGGTATATATATATATATATATATATATATATATATATATATATATATATATATATATATATATATATATATATATATATATATGTATCACTTTAATTCACCGTACGTAATGTAATCCAGTATAACTAAAGATTTATTTTGTTTTTTTTCTTTAGTCCTGGCAAAGAATTATTAAATGATCTCAACAATTCAAAAACTTGTCCGATATGTTTTTCTTAATCTGTCTTTTTAAGAGTAAAAACACGAGTAAAACGAAGACGAAAAGGAAAGAAAGAAAAATACAGGAAATAGTATGAACGTCCCTTTATTTATCAGGTTCTCTTGTAAATTTCTCAATTGCTGAAATATTTTCTTAGGTCTTTTTCAACTGATGTTCAAATATATACAACCTCTTATTTATTATTAAAGCCCTGTATAATTTATAAATCACCTCTGGCTAAAAAATATTTGTCTTATATTTGAAGCA
>NC_066541.1:12991571-12994071 GCF_024679095.1 Eriocheir sinensis | reverse complement strand
ATATATGAATATATATATATATATATATATATATATATATATATATATATATATATATATATATATATATATATATATATATATATATATATATATATATATATATATATATATACATATATATAATTGGCCTCAGTGGCTAACAAAAATATTTGTGCCAGGTAGAGAAATTTACAGAGGAAGCCAAATTAATAAAAGGAAGTTGAAGGAAGAGGAGGAGCGTTTAGATAGTTTATCAGTTGCTTTAAAAAAATACTGTAGGGAGTTAGAGAAATTTGTGAAGAAAAAAGACTAATAAACAAAAGTAGGTTGTATATAGGTTTATCCAGTTGCTAAGAAAAATATTTCATATGAGAAATGCTGGAAGAAGCCTTATATAAATAAGGGGAGGTTGAAAAGAAGAAGAATAAAGCGTTTTAGATAAGTATAATAAGTAAATGAGAGGTTGTATATAAGTTAATCAGTTGCTAAGTAAAATATTTGTATAGAGAAGTTTACAGAAGAAATAGCAATATATAAAATCAGGTTGAAGATATATATATATATATATATATATATATATATATATATATATATATATATATATATATATATATATATATATATATATATATATATATATATATATATATATAGTTGATAAAGAAGAAAATATTGGCAGCAGTAAAAGAAATTTATGTAGTTGAAAACCTATTATATAAAAGGACGTTAGCTGAAGAGGATAGCGTATATATATATAATCTCAATTGCATCGTACGTAATGTATATATATATATATATATATATATATATATATATATATATATATATATATATATATATATATATATATATATATATATATATATATATATATATATATATATATATATATATATATATATATATATATATATATATATACATGTGTCAGTATAACGAAGATTTATTTTTGTTTTTTCTTTAGTCCGCAAAGAATTATTAACGATCTCAACACTAAAACCGTCCTGACATGTTTTTTCTAACTGTCTTTAAGGGAGTAAAACAATCAGTAAAACGAAGAAAAGGAAAAGAAAAGAAAAAATACAGGAAATAGTATGAACGTCCCTTTATTTATCAGTAAGTTCTGTCTGTAAATTTTCAACTGCTGAAATATTTTTTCTTAGCAACTGGATCAAAACTATATACAACCTCTTTATATTATTAGGCTTTTTTCGTCAATTTTCTACCTGAAATATTTATATACTAGATCAATATATATATATATATGTATATATATATATATATATATATATATATATATATATATATATATATATATATATATATATATATATATATATATATATATATATATATATATATATATATATATATATATATATATATATATATATATATATATATATATATATATATAGTCAGTATTTAACAAAAAAGAAAATATTTGTAGATGAGAATTTGAAGAAGCCTAATTATAAAAGGAAGTTGAAGAGGAGAGAGAGGGAGGCGTTTAGATGGATTTTATCAGTTTGGCAAAAAATACTACAGGATTAGAGAATTTGTGAAGAAAAGACTAATAAATAAAAGTGGTTGTATATAGTTCATCCAGTTACTAAGAAAAATGTTCAGCAGTGAAAATGTACGGAAGAAAGCCGAATAAATAGAGGAAAGGTTGAAGAAAAGAAAGAATAGCGTTTTTAGAATAGTATAATAAGTAAAATGAGGTTATATATAGTTAATCAGTTGCTAAGAAAATATTGCATGCTAAGTTTGAAGAAAAAGCAAAATATATATAAAATCAGTTTGAAGAAGAGGATAGCGTATATATATATATATATATATATATATATATATATATATATATATATATATATATATATATGAATTGATAAAGTTGGTAAAGGAAAAATATTGCAGCAGTAAAAGAAATTTACAGAAGAAATAACCTATTATATAAAGGACGTTGAAGGATAGCGTATGTATATATATATATATATATATATATATATATATATATATATATATATATATATATATATATATATATATATATATATATATATAATTTAATTCACCGTACGTAATGTAATCAATTAACGAATTTGGTTTTGTTTTTTCTTGGTCCGGCAAATAATTATTAACGATCTCAACACCAAACCGTCGATATGTTTTTCTTAACTTTGTCTTTTAAAGTAAAACACAGGTAAAACGAAGACAAGGAAGAAAGAAAAATTCCAGAATAGTATGAACGTCCCTTTATTTATCAAGGTTCTTCTGTAAATTTCTCAACCGCTGAAATATTTTTCTTAGAAACTGGATAAACTTTCGATTCTATATATATATATATATATATATATATATATATATATATATATATATATATATATATATATATATATATATATATATATATATATATATATATATATATATATATATATATATATATATATATATATATATATATATATATATATATATATATATATATATATATATATATATATATATATATATA
>NC_066541.1:12981571-12986571 GCF_024679095.1 Eriocheir sinensis | reverse complement strand
TATAAAAGGAGGTTGAAGAGGATATATATATATATATATATATATATATATATATATATATATATATATATATATATATATATATATATATATATATATATATATATATATATATATATATCACTTTAATTCATCGTATGTAATGTAATCCAGTATAACGTAGATGTATTTTTTGTTTTTTCTTTAGTCTGACAAAGAATTATTAACGATCTCAACACCAAAACCGTCCGACATGTTTTTTTCTTAACTGTCTTTTAAGAGTAAAACACGAGTAAAACGAAAACGAAAAGGAAAGAAAAGAAAAAAAAAAAAAAACCAGGAATAGTATGCACGTCCCTTTATTTATCAGGGTTCTTCTGTAAATTTCTCAACCGCTAAAATATTTTTCTTAGCAACTGGATCAACTACATACAACCTCTTATTTCTTAGCCTTTTTTGTCCGTCAATTTTTTACCGCTGAAATATTTGTCATAGATACTGGATCAACTATATATATATATATATATATATATATATATATATATATATATATATATATATATATATATATATATATATATATATATATCTATATATATATATATATATATGAGAAATTTAGAGGAAGCTAATAATAAAAGGAAGTTGAAGGAAGTGGAGGCGTTTAGATAGTTTATCAGTTGCTAAAAAAATACTTCAGGGTTAGAGAAATTTAGAAGAAAAAGACTAATAAACAAAAGTAGGTTGTATATAGTTTATCCAGTTGCTAAGAAAAAATATTTCAGCGGTAGAGAAATGTACGGAAGAAGCCTTATAAATAAAGGGAGGTTGAAAGAAGAGAATAGCGTTTTAGATAGTATAATAAGTAAAAGGAGGTTGTATATAGTTAATCAGTTGCTAAGAAAAATATTGCAGCGCTAGAAAAATTTACAGAAGAAAAGCCAATATATATATATATATATATATATATATATATATATATATATATATATATATATATATATATATATATATATATATATATATAAATATGTATATATATATATATATATATATATATATATATATATATATATATATATATATATATATATATATATATATATATATATATATATATATATATATATATATATATATATATATATATATATATATATATATATATATATATATATATATATATATATATATATATATATATATATATATATATATATATATATCTATATATATATATCTATAAATATATATATATATATATATATATATATATATATATATATATATATATATATATATATATATTTAATTCACCATACGTAATGTAATCCAGTAGAAAGAAGATTTATTTTTGTTTTTTTCTTTAGTCCGGCAAAGAATTATTAACGATCTCAACACCAAAACTGTCTGACATTATTTTTATTAACTGTCTTTTAAGAGCAAAACACGAGTAAAACGAAAGGAAAGAAAAGAAAAATGCACGAATAGTATGAACGTCCCTTTATTTATCATTCTTCTGTAAATTTTCAACTGCTGAAATATTTTCTTAGGAACTGATCAACTATATACAACCTCTTTTTTTTTATTTTTTCCGTCAATTTTCATATATGAAATATATATATATATATATATATATATATATATATATATATATATATATATATATATATATATATATATATATATATATATATATATATATATATATATATATATATATATATATATATATATATATATATATATATATATATATATATATATATATATATATATATATATATATATATATATATATATATATATATATATATATATATATATATATATATATATATATATATAATTGGGCCAGTGGGTAACAAAAATATTTGTAATGTATAGAAATTTACAGAGGAAGTTAAATTATAAAAGGAAGTTGAAGGAAGAGGACGGCGTTTAGATAGTTTATCAGTTGCTAAAAAAAATAGTACAGGGTTAGAGAAATTTGTAGAAGAAAAAAGACTAATAAACAAAAGTAGTTTGTATATAGTTCATCCAGTTGCTAAGAAAAAAATATTTCAGCGGTAGAGAAATGTACGGAAGAAGCCGAATAAATAGAGGGAGGTTGAAAGAAGAGAATAGCGTTTTAGATAGTATAATAAGTAAAATGAGGTTGTATATAGTTAATTAGTTGCTAAGAAAAATATTGATATATATATATATATATATATATATATATATATATATATATATATATATATATATATATATATATATATATATATATATATATATATATATATATATATATATATATATATATATATATATATATAGTTGATAAAGTTGGTAAGGAAAATATTGCAGCAGTATAGAAATTTACAGAAGAAATAACCTAATATATATATATATATATATATATATATATATATATATATATATATATATATATATATATATATATATATATATATATATATATATATATATATATATATCACTTTAATTCACCGTACGTAATGTAATCCAGTATAACGAAGATTTATTTTTGTTTTTTTCTTTAGTCCGGCAAAGAATTATTAACGATCTCAACACCAAAACCGTCAGATATGTTTTTTCTTAACTGTCTTTTAAGAGTAAAACACGAGTAAAACGAAGACGAAAAGGAGAGAAAAGAAAAAATACAGGAATAGAATGAACGTCCCTTTATTTATCAGGAATCTTCTGTAAATTTCTCAACAGCTGAAATATTTTTCTTAGCAACTGGATAAACTATATACAACCTCTTTTTATTATTAGGCTTTTTTTCCGTCAATTTTCTACCTATAAATATATATATATATATATATATATATATATATATATATATATATATATATATATATATATATATATATATATATATATATATATATATATAAAATTGGCCCAGTGGCTAACAAAAATATTTAGGAGGTAGAGAAATTCACAGAGGAAGCCAAATTAATAAAACGAAGTTGAAGGAAGAGGAGGGCGTTTAGATAGGGTTAGAGAAATTTGAAGAAGAAAAAAGACTAATAAACAAAAGTAGGTTGTATATAGTTTATCCAGTTGCTAAGAAAAAATATTTCAGCGGTAGAGAAATGTACGGAAGAAACCTAATAAATAAAGGGTGGTTGAAAGAAGAGAATAGCGTTTTAGATAGTATAATAAGTAAAATTAGGTTGTATATAGTTAATCAGTTGCTAAGAAAAATATTGCAGCGCTAGAGAAGTTTACAGAAGCCAAATATATAAAATGAGGTTGAATGAAGAGGATAGCGTATATATATATATATATATATATATATATATATATATATATATATATATATATATATATATATATATATATATATATATATATATATATATATATATATATATATATATATATATATATATATATATATATATATATATATATATATATATATATATATATATAGATAAATTTACAGAAGAAATAGCCTATTATACAAAGGAAAATATATATATATATATATATATATATATATATATATATATATATATATATATATATATATATATATATATATATATATATATATATATCACTTTAATTCACCGTACGTAATGTAATCCAGTATAACGAAGATTTATTTGTTTTTTTCTTTAGTCCGCAAAATAATATTTAACGATCTCAACACCAAAATCGTCCGATATGTTTTTTAATTAACTGTCTTTTAAGAGTAAAACACGAGTATAACGAAGACGAAAAGGAAAGAAAAGAAAAAATACAGGAATAGTATGAACGTCCCTTTATTTATCAGGTTCTTCTGTAAATTTCTCAAGTTGAAATATTTTCTTAGCAACTGATCAACTATACACAACCTCTTTTTATTATTAGATTTTTTCCGTCAATTTTCTACCTCTGAAATATTTGTCTATATATATCTATATATATATATATATATATAAAAATATATATATATATATATATATATATATATATATATATATATATATATATATATATATATATATAAAAATGGAGGTAGAGAAAGATAGAGGAAGCCATATTAATAAAAGGAAGGAAGAGGAAAGGAAGACCTTTTTTGATAGGTTATCAGTTGCTAAAAAAAAATAGGAAAGCGTTAGAGAAATTTGTAGAAGAAAAAAGACTAATAAACAAAAGTAGGTTGTATATATTTTATCCAGTTGCTAAGAAAAAATATTTCAGCGGTAGAGAAATGTACGGAAGAAACCTAATAAATAAAGGGAGGTTGAAAGAAGAGAATAGCGTTTTAGATAGTATAATAAGTAAAAGGAGGTTTTATATAGTTAATCAGTTGCTAAGAAAAATATTGCAGGGCTAGAGAAGTTTACAGAAGAAAAAGCCAAATATATAAAGTGAGGTTGAAGGAAGAGGATAGCGTATATATATATATATATATATATATATATATATATATATATATATAGAGAGAGAGAGAGAGAGAGAGAGAGAGAGAGAGAGAGAGAGAGAGAGAGAGAGAGAGAGAGAGAGAGAGAGAGAGAGAGAGAGAGAGAGAGAGAGAGTTGATGAACTTGATAAGGAAACTATTGCAGCAGTAGAGAAAATTACAGAAGAAATAGCCTATTAGATAAAAGGAGGTTGATATATATATATATATATATATATATATATATATATATATATATATATATATATATATATATATATATATATATATATATATATATATATCACTTTAATTCATCGTATGTAATGTAATCCAGTATAACGTAGATGTATTTTTTGTTTTTTCTTTAGTCTGGCAAAGAATTATTAACGATCTCAACACCAAAACCGTCCGACATGTTTTTTCTTAACTGTCTTTTAAGAGTAAAACACAAGTAAAACGAAGACGAAAAGGAAAGAAAAGAAAAAATACAGGAATAGTATGCACGTCCCTTTATTTATCAGGGTTCTTCTGTAAATTTCTCAACCGCTAAAATATTTTTCTTAGCAACTGGATCAACTACATACAACCTCTTTTTATTTATTAGCCTTTT